>NC_143207.1:640000-865000 GCF_051530095.1 Phoenix dactylifera
CAGTTACCAACATGTTCAACAATTCGGTCTTAATGCAATCAATCTTATTCATGTGGTAGTTTACTATAAACTGCCCAAATGAATCAGGAAGGAATTGCAGGATCAGATCTATCTGCAATTCCTTATGCATGGTCATACCGAGCTTCTCAAACACCTCTAGGTCCTTGATCATAGTCAGACAGTGATCATGGACAGACTGCCCCTCGCGCATCTCCGCCTTGAAGAGCCTCTTGGACACTTCAAAGCGAGCTGTGCGACTCTACTCACCATACAACTCTTGCAGGTGTGCTAGTATTTGCCTAGCAGTCTTCATATTCTCATGCTGGCATTGAAGTTCATTAGTCATGGATGCAATGATGTAGCACTTGACCCTAATATCATCGTCCGTCCATTTTCCATGCGTCTCACGCTGATCATCAGTCGGACGTGATGGTAACCTGGGGATATTATTCTCGAGTACATACCCTAGTTTCTCACAATTCAAAACAATTTTGAGGTTTCTTAGCCAGTCTTTGTAATTGGTTCCGGTCAGTCGATTGGTCTCAAGGATACGGGTCAAAGGGTTCGAAGCTGACATTGTGATCTGTAGAGTAAAGATTCTAGTTAGACTTTGTACTTGAACTCTATTTGTTTTAGGGTCTTTTAAAACAAATATGCTCCCACTATTTTTTCGAATCCCTCATACTCCCCTGATGGAGAAACGAAAACCCTATGCGACTAGGGTTTCTAGTGAGTACTACGGTCTCACCGATTTATATGCCGCCTCACCTAACAGTTATTGGTAACATATAAATTAATGAGTGTACAACTCTTATACAATACTTCTCAAGCAAATTGCAATGGTACTTGGTCTCTAAGTCATGAAGACCTCACCTAATAGTTATTGGCCCCATTACATAGTTAAGTCAGACCCACCGTATAACCGCAGAAATAAAGTCGTCATTGGGTCCTCACCTAACAGTTATTGGTGCCCAACCCCACCTTTACCCCGCAATATCTCATGTCTAATAGAGAGGTCCAGTTCCCCGATGCAACTTGCCTACTGTGTCCAACCGAGACAAATCAACACCGGAAAGACCTTAGCAGCTCTACTACGGTGTAAGACCTATGGACTTAATATTGTGAAATCATGTCTTAGTGTTTGCAACTTGAGTTCTTCATAAGAGGTAATCGAACAATTGGCCAGATAAGCAGGTGGGAGGCTCCCCTTACTCGGAGAGTAAGGTCCTAATTAAGTAACCATCTTTTAGGCTTGCCTAGACACCAATCAGATCAATTAATCTAATATGACTAGCTCATGTCGATTCACTCTCGACTGATTGAGGAGGTTTGTACTTGGGTCTCTCTCGATGGATTATTCACATCTCATGCAAATATATATCTACCCGCATAGACATAAGCATTAAACATCCAGGCATTTATCAACAAATAAATTTAAATGGTGATGATCATGGATCCAGGATGGGGTCATTTTTCAAGCACATGCACGTTAATTGGTTTGATCGTCTTTAACTCTTGACTTGATCTTGATCCCCTTGGTCCAATTGTGATCAACTCCTTGATCCATCTTCAATCAACCCTTGATCTTGATCCACGCATGTTGAGCTTGTTGATGTTCATATCGATTAACCATCGACATGCAACACACATCACAGATTACATCCCAAATTGCTTTAAAAAATTAAATAAAATTAAAGAATAAATTATAGCCCTTTTCATGAGACACGCAGATCTCTAATACATGAATTTAAGATGCACGCAGGCATCTGAAAAATTAAAAATTACATAGCATCAGAGAACATTGCATAACATTTAAGCACATGTAAAGGGTCCATCTATGATCATCACCATACGCATCTCATGCATAAATATTATTTTCAGATCTTTAATTTAACTAATTATTTCATCTCATGACTTGCTGATTATGCAAGATATGATTCTAAACATTTGTAATCACATTATCAAAACATTAGAATCATTAATCTAAGCATCTAAAAATCAGCATGCAGAAAAATCAGCAAGCTGAAAATTCTGCATGCAGTAAATTTCAGCAATCATAATTCTTTAAATTTTAGATCTAAAATGCCTTTAAAAATTTAATTCTAATCTTAATCTACATAACCATGGCTCTGATACCACTATTAGTTACCCTCATATGCTGCAGAAAATTTCAAAATTTTTCAGATTGCAACGGAAAAGCATATGCGGGATCCGTTCATCGCATGAACGTATTTTAAAACCGTCGTTTGTAGATAGATTAGGATTAAATTCTTATAAACCATTTTAAAAACATTAAGAAGATCAGATCTTCACCTTGTGCGGATAGATAGTCTCCGCAAATCTGATTTACGTGGATTTGTTGAAGGTTCGATGGAAGCCGCACACGCGTCCGGCCTCTACGGGTATCCACACGAGGCAAAGCACCGATCGAAGCTTTTAGATCTTCCCGGGGTGCTAGCTCCCTTGCAGAGATGACTATTGATGGCTGATATCCTTCCTATCAATCAACTCTTGAGTACCTAAGGGAGGAGGAAGAAGGATGGTTCAAAGGAACGAGAACAAAAACCCGCAGTCTTTTCTTTTTCCTTCGCGTTTGAACCAAGGAAGGGGATGAAGTAGACCACGCCAAGAGCTTCTTTTCCCTTGCTTCCTTGTGGCTGAAAGGAGGAATGGAAGGAGGTTCCTTGCTGCCAAAAATCCCAAGGAAAAACCATTAAAAATTCGGAGCCCCTTTGAACTCCCCTTTTATGGTGTGTGGATAGAGATGAGCTCCTAAATTTTAGGAGCTCATCTTTATCCCTTTGTGAATTCAAAATAGGAGGGGTGTGGCCCCTCCTTTTTCCCTCACCCCACCAGCCAAGGGAAGGGGCGTAGGTCCCTCCCTATTCTCCCATTTGGTTAGCCCCCACTCAATCTAATTAATTGGGGAGGGTTGGGTCCAAGTGCTAGGATTCAATCCTATTCAAAATAAGATTTGCACCCATTTCAATTTCCTCCAAATCCTAATCTAATTAGGATTTAATTGAACCATGACTCAATTGAACTCTTCAATCCTACTCCAATTAGAAGTCTTTTAATTAATTAGATTAAAATTAAAATTAATTAGAACTTAAGAAAATCCTAATCTAATTAGGACTTATTAAATTTCAGCCTTAAGGCAATTAGGACTTTAAAAATCCTACTCCAAATAGGACTCTAATTTAATTTGAAATTCTAATCCAATTAGGACTCCAAGGATCCTACTCCAAGTAGAACTCGTAATCAAGTCCAATTAATTAAATTAAATTGCAATCTGATTGCAATTATTCCTTCTTCAACTCACTCACTCTTAGCGGGTTAACCAATTATCAATCAAATTGATTATTTGTGATTCCTAATCACAATTCAACCATCGGATCGGTCAATACCTCTAATGTGTGTGACCCCATAGGTTCTATTCTGACTGGTACTGAGATATATGGCGATCTCTATCACAATATCATTGAAAACTCCTTTCAATGGGTTGAAACAATTCCAACTCAACTCACCAGGGAGCATCGACCATCAAGATGGTCCCCGTGAGTCTCACCATCCACCAGTGACACCTAGCAGTATGTAGTAGCTACCCAGCAGAATAAAATGATGAACCTCTAGGTGCAGTTATCGTATGATACAGTCCTATCGTGGATCCCTACAGAACGGAGGTCATGGATAACTCGCCAAATCCCGTCGTCTGTCATATGTCTAGATTTATTCGACTTGAGTTCGAGAGTGGAAAACTCTTTCTCTACTATATATATTGCCCTGGCCAAGGTTTTAGAACTCAGTCTTATAAATCACATAGGATCTCTCCTCATCTATCAAGGTCGATAGATTCCATGTAGATGCATACCCTACTCCTACAGTCAACCTACTGCAGCCAATCTACACTTCAAGGACCCATATGACTAGAGACTATGTATATGTGCAGTCAAACTACAATAACCTCACTGTGAGTAGCCGAAGTACCGCAGGTCAAAGGACCAGTCACACTACTGCAACATCAAGCAAGTCACTGACGAGTGAATAGACATCCAAGTGACTTCTTGTCTTGGTCACGCTCAGTACCCTTGTTCTCTAACAAGTACCTGCACTCTCACTTCAGTGTCCCTACACTGTGGACTCGAGTCTCATCCATCCATAAGGAAAGCGATCTGTGCACTGATCGGATCGATCACCGTCCTCGTGATGATCCATTGATCAGGAGCATTTAGAAATTAATCACCAATGATACATGGCTCAAATTCTCAATTCTTGAGAATATGTATCGTCTTATTAATTCCTTGGACGATTCATAGACACATAAACAATATGAATGAAAAGAATGCCCATTTATTATTCAATAATAATAAAGTCAAGTACAAAACAATGTCCCAGAATTAATAATGTGTCAGCCATATTGGCTTCTAGGGCATATATCTAACAGCTTTCGCAGTAAAATGAAAAATAAAAATGTAAGGTCTCGCAGGCCTGAATGAGGTGAAGGTTAATCGGGTCATCTCGTGGGTTGCTCAAAAAACAAAAGGAAAAAAGAAAAAAAACTAAGATGGTTCCTAGGAGGAGGCTTGCAGGTTTACTTTCCATGTCAATTGCCCAGTGATTTGTCATTTAACTATAACTAGTCTATGCACAAGGTTGACACAGTGAAACTTCACTTAATATCCTGCATGCACACATATGGCAGCAGATATTAGGAGGTATTCCCATAGACTGTAGGAGTGACATCATTGTTGATTTCTGAACCAATTCGGCCAAAGAAAAAAATGGAAAAGTCAGCTATATCTTTTTATATGATTCGTGAATGCCATTAATAATTGGTTTACTGTTAAAACTATTCACAAATCACAATCAGCACAACATTCTAGAATGGGGTTGTCTCGTAAAAATATCAGCTCAATGTGCTATAGATGGCCCTGTCCAGATTGGGTTGAAAAGTTTTTGTTCACATGAAACAGACATCCTTCTAACATTCTAGTTTTCTCTAACTGTTCCACTATCATAACTAAATATTATGGCATTATAAATGCGAAAGATCTTAACATTAGCATTTCTTATTCGTCAGTGTCAAAGTTCCTCATAGTTGTTTGGCCTCATCTAGCATATATCGGTAGAGCCAAATTTGTCATTTTCTTTGTTGTTCAATTTAAAGCCCTTCTTGGGTCATAAATCTTAGATACAGAAACCAGCTTTGTAGCAAACCAGTGTCCTTTTAGCCTAAATGGCTTCTCCCCTCTGTTTCAATAGTGAAACAGAGGGAGAAAAGAAAGGAGAAGCCGAGCCCAACCAGGCCCGGCCCAGCGGCCAATCCGATGGGCTCGGCCTGCGGGCACCGCAGGCTCAGCCGCGGTTGCCCTAGGGTACCCCGACGCGGCCGTAGGGCCGTCAGGCCCTGGCCAAGTCCCACCTCCCTCCGGTGAGGAGGTGGTGGCGCCACCACAAAGGGAGGAGGCGAAAAAGAAAATAAAAGAAAATAAAGAAAGAAAAAGAGGGGAAAAAAAAGGGAGGATCGTACCTGGATCTCTCGCGCCTCCTCGGTCACGGTGGTTCTCCTCCGCCGTGGACGGATCGGGGTAAGGGAGGTCCCCGGAGACTAAAACCCACTCCGGCATCACTTCGGAGGAGGTTTAGCCCCTCCCTCTCCCACTGCTCCCACCCTGGAGAAAGGTGTTGGGAACCCGCCCATGCCGCTGATATTTCAAAAAAATTCAGATGGCAGCGGAATCGGCATAAGCGGGATCGACGTTCATCGCATGAACGTTGTTTCATGAACCGTTCGTAGTTAGATAAGAATTAAAACTTTTTAAACCTTTAGGAAGATCAGATCTTCACCTTGTGCGGGTAGATGATCACCGCAAACTGAAGTTCGTGGTCTAGGATAAAGGTTCGCTTGAAGCCGTTCAAGTGTCCGGCCCCTACGGGTATCCACACGAAGCAGTGATCCGATCAAAGCTCTCTTGTCTTCCCGGGGTGCTAGCTCCCTTGCAAAGACTTCTTTTGATGGCTGATTTCCTCTCTTTCAATCAACCCTTGATTGTGCTTGAGAGGAGGAAGAAGAAGGATGAAGAAGAGGAAGAAGAAGAATCCCCACGCAGCCTTCTTTCTTTTCCCTGCGTTGGAAGGAAGAAGGGAGGAAGAGGATGCCGCCAACACCTTTGGCTTTTATCTTCCTTGCTTGCGGCTGAACCAAGAGGAGAGGAGAGGGAGGCGTACGGCAAGGAGGAAGAGGACTTCTTCTATACCCTTGGTGCTGCCCACAAGTCCCTTTTTATAGACATGTGGAGCTCCTAACATTTAGGAGCTCTTGATGTCTTTCCTAAGAGGGGCGCCGTCTCTTCTCCCTTCTCCACGTGGAAAGGGGAGGGGCTTATCCCCCTCCTCATGGTAAATCCTAATCCATATTAGGTAGAGATTGGAATGCCCTAATGTGGTCAAGCCCTAATCCAATTAGGCTTAGCCCAAGGGTGAACCAATCTGGATCCAATCTAGGTAAGTCCTAATCCAATTAGAACTTAAATCAATTTTGACTCAATTGAACTCTTCAATCCTAATCCAATTAGAAGTCTCATTGATTCATTAGATTAATAATTAATTGTGACTTAAGAAACCCTAATCCAAATTAGGACATATTTGATTTTAGTCCTAATCCAATTAGGACTCTATTTGAATCCGAAGTCCTAATCCGATTAGGACTCTAGAAATCCTACTCCAAGTAGGAATCCAATTTTGATTCAAAACTCCTAATCTCATTAGGATTGCAGGAATCCTATTCCAAGTAGGAATCCCAGTCCTACTCCAACTAGGATTCCCAGTCCTAATTCAATTAGGACTCTAGGAATCCTACTCGAAGTAGGACTCTTGTTTCAAGTCCAATTAATTAATTCCCTTTCCTTCTTCAACTTCTTATCAATCGAATTGATTACTCGTGATTCATAATCACTTTTCAACCATCGGATCGGTCAATACTTCTAGTTTGTGTGACCCCATAGGTTCTATTCTGACTGGTAGTGAGATATATTGTGATCTCTATCACTATATCATTGAAAACTCCTTTCAATGGGTTGGAACGATTCCAACTCAACTCATTAGGGTTTATCGATCATCGAGATAATCCCTGTGAGTCCCACCATCAACCAGTGATACCTAGCAGCATGTAGTGGCTACCCAGCAGAATGGAATGATGAACCTCTAGGTGCAGTTAACGTGTGATACAGTCCTACTATCGTGGATCCCTACAGGACGGAGGTCATGGACAACTCGTCAAACCCCATCGTCTGTCATATGTCAAGATTTATTCGACTCGAGTTCGATAGTGGAAAACTCTTTCTCCACTTTATATTACTGCCCTGGTCAAGGTCTTAGAACTCAGTCTAACAAATCACATAGGATCACTCCTCTTCTATCAAGGTTGATAGATTCCTTGTAGGTGCATACCCTACTCCTACAGTGAACCTACTGCAGCCAATCTACACTGCATGGACCCATATGGCTAGAGACCATGTATGTGTGCAGTCAAACTACAATAACCTCACTGTGAGTAGCCGAAGCACCGCAGGTCAAAGGACCAGTCACACTACTGCAACATCAAGCAAGTCACTGACAAGTGGATAGACATCCAAGCGACTTCTTGTCTTAGTCACGCTCAGTACCCTTGTTCTCTAACAAGCACCTGCACTATTACTTCAGTGTCCCTACACTGTGGACTCAAGTCTCGTCCATCCAGAAAGAAAGTGAATTGTGCACTGATCGGATCAATCACCGTCCTCGTGATGATCCATTGATCAGGAACATTTAGAAATTAATCACCAATGATACATGGCTCAAATTCTCAACTCTTGAGAATATGCATCATCATCTTATTAATTTCTTGGACGATTCATAGACACATAAATAATATGAATGAAAAGATGCCTTTTATTTATTCAATAATAAATAGTCAAGTACAAAATTATGTCCCTAGAATTAATAATGTGTCAGCCAGATTGGCTTCTAGGGCATACATCTAACAATCTCCCACTTGCACTAAAGCCAATCAGTCATATATCTAAGCCCCATCTTCTCAAGGTGGGCTTCAGTCTTTTGCTGACTTAGCAGCTTAGTGAACGGGTCTGCCACGTTATCCGCGGAGTCTACTCTCTGCACCTCTACATATTTCTTCTCAACATAGTCTCGTATGAGATGGAAGCGCCGCTCTATATGCTTAGACTTCTGATGAGACCTTGGCTCCTTAGCAAGGGCTATGGCGCCATTGTGGAGTGTGATTAAAACCCCATTTGATTTTGATGAGCTCAAAGCATTTGAGTATATCTTGTGATTACTAATGAATTCAATTGAGTGTTTCAGTGAAAATCCTGTCCAAGTGTCTCTAGATTTTGGTTCATAGTATTTTGGATAAGTTAAGAAGTCTGCTGAACCAAAGTCTGAGACTCGAGTCGACTCCCGAGTATCACGAGTCGACTCCAAGCGTATCAAGTTCACTGGCACGAGCTCGAGTCGACTCCAGACTAGTACGAGTCGACTCCGACTGAGAACAGAAAGCCTCATCTCAGAACCTGTCAACGAGTCGACTCCTGAAGTGCGCGAGTCGACTCCAATGTTCAACGAGTCGACTCCAGGGTAGTAAGAGTCGACTCCAAGAGGTACACAAAGGAAAGTCAGAGAGCAGTTTTCGAGTCTGAGATTCGAGTCGACTCCAGTGGAACGCGAGTCGACTCCGATGGTTGGCAAGTCGACTCCAGAGAAAGCAAGAGTCGACTCTCAGCGGTACACAAAGAAAAGGTCAGAGAGCATTTTATGGACTCTGAGATTCGAGTCGACTCCCGCAATACGCGAGTCGACTCCGAGACTGTGCGACCATCGACAGACAGAAAACCATGTTACTGCCTCTGAGATTCGAGTCGACTCCCAGACAGCTCGAGTCGACTCCAAGACAAGCTTCACGTCAAAAGGCAGAAGACCAACTTTCGGAAACTGAGAGCCGAGTCGACTCCAAGGAAGTTCGAGTCGACTCCAAGACTGGGTGAGCCAAAAGACAGAGAATCTGGAGTTCGGGCTCTGAGATTCGAGTCGACTCCAAGGACAGTCGAGTCGACTCGAGTGGACAAAATTCAAAATTGGATCCACGGACTTCAGTGGATGAGCCGACTCCAAAATTGCCAGGTCAGCTCCAGAAGTTGGCGAGTCGACTCCGGGTCAAGACGAGTCGACTCCCAGTCGTGACGGCAACTTTAATTCAAATTTGGAACAGTTGCCGAGTCGACTCCGGAAAAGCTTGAGTCGACTCCCGCTACAGCCGAGTCGACTCCTGATCGCGCGAGTCGACTCCAACCCACCAACGGTCATATTGTCAGGCTGCGCAGAGTGTGCAGAACGGACAGAAAAAGCAGTGTAACGGCTAGTTTCCGTGGGGGTTGGCTTAAATAGCCATAGAAGACTGTAGCAAGGCAGAGAACAACCATTCCACTCCAAGCATTCAAGCTTTCAAGCTCTGCAACGTGCTCTTCAACGAAAAAGAGGAAGATCAGCATTTACTGCAACCAACTACATCTTCCCAGCAATTAAAGCCTCCTCCTCCTGCATTCAAGTCGACTACTCATTCGAGAGGAGACCGGAGTTCAAGAAGCCATTCCTCTTCTTCAGCTTAAAAGCATTTGAGGGCTTCTAAACTCCTCTTTTGATTATATTGTTTTACATCTGCTTTTGAGAAGCTTATTTTCCTTTCTTTCTATAACTTGTATTTACTTGGTTCAATCGGGGGATTGAATCAAGGGGATTAAGGTTGGTTGGTGAGCCAAGTTAAAAACCAACGTGTGTAAGGGTTTGATTGTGATCCCGGAAAAACAATCGGGGTTGGTTCTAGTCGGTGAGCCTGGAAAAACCGACCGAGTTCGTTGTGAGCTCGTAAAACAACAAGTTTGGTTGTGAGCTTGCAAAACAACCGGCTGTAATCCAAGGGGGTTATAGTGAATTCCCAAGAGAGACTTGGGGAGTGGACGTAGGAGCAAGGGGTAGCTCCGAACCACTATAAAACTCTGTGTTTGCATTGGATTGTCTCTCTTCTTCTTCCCCTCACATCACTCACAGCACTTAGCATTAATTAAATAACTTGCAATAGTTTTTAATTAATCAACCACATCGTTTTAATCATCTAAATTATTTTAAAACCCAATTCACCCCCCCTCTTGGGTTGTCTATCTGGGCAACAAGTGGTATCAGAGCCAAAAACTCTTCCACTCAAGAGTTAAAAGATCAAAATGACAACCCCATTTGGATCTTCTCACATTGAGGGTCAGTCCACCCAAAGACCCCCTTTCTTCAATGGATCGGACTACTCATACTGGAAGGCTAGGATGAGAATATTCATCCAAGCCCAAGACTATGAGATGTGGACCATTGTAGTGAATGGCCCATACATCCCATCCATATATGTAGATGGTGTCAAGGTACCCAAACTAGAAACGGATTGGGATGAACATGACATGAGGAAGGCACAATTAAACTCTAAAGCTATGAATGTGTTTTATTGTGCCTTAGACCGTAATGAATTCAATAGGGTTTCAACTTGTAATTCTGCAAAAGAAATTTGGGACAGACTTGAAGTGACCCATGAGGGCACGAATCAAGTCAAGGAATCCAAAATAAACATCTTGGTTTATAAATATGAACTATTTAAAATGGATTCAAATGAAACAATCACATGCATGTTCACTAGGTTTACTGATATTGTCAATGCCCTAAAAAGCCTTGGCAAGAACTATACTAACAGTGAGCTTGTCAGAAAAATCCTTCGGTGTCTACCAAGGTCGTGGGAAGCTAAAGTGACGGCAATCCAAGAAGCCAAGGACTTGAACAAGCTACCACTTGAGGAGCTTCTTGGATCCCTTATGACGCACGAGCTCACCATGAAACAACACAACGAGGAAGAGTCCTCCCATAAGAAAAAGGTAATAGCTTTAAAGTCTACTTCATCTAACAAAGATTTATCTTGCAGTAGCAGTAGTGAAGAAGAAGAAGATGAGGAAGATGGTGGTGAGGCACTTCTTGTGCGCAAGTTCAAGAAATTTATCAACCACAAGAAGTCCTATCATCAAAGGAGAGGCCCCTCAAATTCCTACCGCAAGGACAAAGGTAAGGAAAGAGAAAATGAGGGGATTGGGTGCTATGAGTGCAAAAAGCCGGGACACATCAGAGCTGAGTGTCCCTTACTAAAGAAGGGCAGCAAGTACAAGAAGAAGAAGAAAGCCCTTGTCACCACCCTATCGGACTCCGACGCATCATCTTCATCATCGGATGAAGAACAAGAAGAGAAGGCCAATTTCTGCTTCATGGCCAACGAAAACGAGGTAACTTCCGATACGCATTTTGATTTTACATTTGATGAACTTTATGATGCGTTTAATGAATTAATGATTGAATATAAGAATATAAATGTTAAAAACAGAGAACTAAAAGTAACTAACCAAACTTACATTCATAAGCATGATTCATTAATTAAGGATAAAGATAATCTTACCAAAGAAAATCTAGAACTTAAGACAAGCAACCAACTCTTAATTAAGAAGACTAACAACTTAACAAAAGATAATGAAAAACTAACTAAGGAACTTTCAGAACTTAAAAACCATAAACAAATCTTAAACAAGGATCTCACAAAAGAACTAAATGATTTAAAAGCAGAAAATCAAACATTAACTAAAGAACTTGGAAAATACAAACCTTTAGTTGAAAAGTTTACGTATAGTTCTGAAAAGTTAAATATGATACTTAATAATCAACGAGCCGTATTTAATAAAGCGGGTTTAGGATATAAACCAAGAAATAAACAAAAACTTCTTAGTAACTTCTTTGTTAAAGCTGGGGAAACTAAAATTAAGAAAATAATTTGCCTTTGTTGTGGTACAGTAGGTCATAAAGCAAATGTGTGTAATTTTAGGAAAAGTAAAACTAAAAGAAAAATTAAAAAGGTATGGGTTCCAAAAGGAACCAACTTGACTAACCATGAAGGACCCAAGAAAACTTGGGTACCTAAGATGACATGATTTGCTTGTGTAGGAGTGTCTTGCAGCCAAAGTCAACAAAAACTGCTGGTATTTGGATAGTGGCTGCTCAAGGCACATGACGGGTGATAAAGATCAATTTTTCACCCTTGAAGCTAAGAAGGGAGGTGCTGTGACTTTTGGAGACAACAACCAAGGTCATATCATTGGTATTGGTAAAGTTCAAATCACCCCTTCTACTTTTATAGATAATGTTAGATATGTTGATGGTCTTAAGCATAACTTGTTAAGCATTAGTCAATTATGTGATATAGGATATGATGTTATGTTTAAACCATCACTATGCATTATAACAAATCCTAATGATAATAGTTTAGTTTTTAAAGGAATTAGACGTGGAAATGTATATGTTGTAGACCTAGAAGATCTTGCAAAACATAACCAATGTCTAGTTGTAAATGAAACTAAAGATAATGATGCTAGTTGGTTATGGCACCGTAAATTAGGTCATGCAAGCATGGACACAATAACTAAACTAGTTAAAAGAGACTCCGTGATAGGTTTGCCAAAATTAAAATTTGAAAAGAACAAAATATGTGAAGCATGTCAATTTGGCAAACAATCTAGGAACTCTTTTAAATCCATAAAATGTGTCTCTACTTCTAGGCCTCTAGAATTACTACACATGGACCTATTTGGTCCAACTAGAACAACAAGCCTAGGTGGAAATAAATATGGTCTAGTTATAGTAAATGATTACTCTAGGTACACATGGGTCATGTTCCTAGCACATAAGGATCAAGCATTTTCTGTTTTTAAGAAGTTCCATAAGGAAGTAACAAATGCTAGAGAGTCTTCAGTCATAGCCATTAGAAGTGACCATGGTACTGAATTCGAAAATCAATCATTTGATGAATTTTGTAGTAAAAAGGGGATAACCCATAATTTCTCAGCACCTAGGACACCACAACAAAATGGAGTTGTGGAAAGGAAGAATAGAACACTAGAGGAAATGGCTAGAACTATGTTATGTGAAAGTAACCTCCCTAAGTACTTTTGGGGAGAAGCCATTAATACCTCTTGTCACATATTAAATAGAGTTCTATTGAGACCCATTATAAAGAAAACACCTTATGAACTGTGGAAAAACAGAAAACCAAAGGTTAATTATTTTCATGTTTTTGGATGTAGGTGTTTTGTGCATAATAATGGGAAAGATAATCTAGGGAAATTTGACCCTAAATCTGATGAAGGAATATTCTTAGGTTATTCTACAACTAGTAAAGCCTATAGAGTCTTTAATAAAAGAACCTTAGTCATGGAAGAATCTATACATGTAGTATTTGATGACTCTAGTGACATCTCCTCTAGTAAGAAAGTTTATTTTGATGATGATGTTGAAATACTTGAGGAAAAGATAGATGAGATGGGATTACAAGATGATAATCAAAAGTTGATTGAAGGAGAATCATCAAGCCAAGAGGCTATTGTGGATCATGGGCTAACAAAAGCTTGGAGGTATGCTTACGGGCATCCTAAGGAACTCATTCTAGATGATCCATCTCAACCGGTTAGGACTAGAGCTTCACTTAGAAATCTAAATAACCATCTAGCTTTTGTTTCACACTTTGAGCCCAAACATATAGAAGAAGCCGAAAATGATGTAAATTGGATAAATGCAATGCAAGAAGAACTAATCCAATTTACTAGAAACAAAGTCTGGGATCTAGTAGAGAGACCTTCTAAATATCCAATTATAGGTACAAAATGGATATATAAAAATAAGCTAGATGAAAATGGAATTGTTATAAGGAATAAGGCTAGACTAGTGGCAAAGGATTATAATCAAGAAGAAGGCATAGATTTTGATGAAACCTTTGCTCCCGTAGCTAGACTTGAGGCTATTAGACTATTATTAGCATATGCATGCTCTAAGGATTTCAAACTATTTCAAATGGATGTAAAAAGTGCATTTTTAAATGGGTATATTAATGAGGAAGTGTATGTAGAACAACCTCCTGGTTTTGAAAATCATCAATACCCTAATCATGTGTATAAACTGAACAAAGCACTTTATGGATTAAAACAAGCACCTAGAGCATGGTATGAGAGACTTAGTAAATTCCTATTAGAACATGAATTCTCTAGGGGAAATGTAGACACAACATTATTTCTGAAAAAGCAAAATAAGGAGATGCTATTAGTACAGATTTATGTTGATGATATCATTTTCGGTGCTACTAACAATCGCCTCTGCGAAGAGTTTGCTGATTTGATGCAGAGTGAGTTTGAGATGAGCATGATGGGAGAGCTGAACTACTTCCTCGGGCTTCAAATCAAACAATCTGAAGGAGGCATCTTCATCAATCAAGCAAAATATGTCAAGGAGATGCTCAAGAAGTTTGATATGGAAGGAAACAAATCAATCAGCACCCCCATGAGCTCATCATGCAAATTAGATCAAGACGAATCAGGTAAATCTGTAGATCAAAAACTTTATAGAGGTATGATAGGATCTTTACTATATCTTACTGCAAGTAGACCTGATATTATGTTTAGTGTTTGCATGTGTGCTAGATATTAGGCTAATCCTAAAGAATCACACCTAGCTGCAGTTAAGAGAATTTTTAAATACTTAATAGGAACTAAGAACATAGGGCTATGGTACTCTAAAGAATCTAGCCTAAACTTAATAGGGTACACAGATTCAGACTTCGCTGGATGTAAGCTTGATAGAAAAAGTACCAGCGGGTCGTGTCAGTTTCTAGGAGAAAACCTAATCTCATGGTTTAGCAAGAAACAAAACACGGTTGCATTATCCACTGCAGAAGCTGAATATGTGGCAGCCGGGAGTTGTTGTGCTCAAATCTTGTGGATTAAACAACAATTAGAAGATTATGGCAGTAAACAAGATAAAATCTCCATTAATTGTGATAATACAAGTGCCATAAATCTAACTAAAAATCCAATTCAACATTCAAGAACTAAACACATTGAGATAAGACATCACTTCATAAGAGATCATGTATTGAATGGTGATGTGTCACTCCAATTTGTTTGTACTGATAATCAATTAGCAGATATTTTTACAAAACCCCTAAGTGAAGAGAGGTTTAGCGTGCTTAGGAGGGGATTAGGAGTGATTGATCCATCCTAGTGGGAGTTTCCACTAGATTAATTGATTTTGATGATTAGAATGCGGTTAAAATAGAGTTTCTATTCAATGATCATCAAATCAGATCCCAATTAGGTGATTTTCCCTCATTTGGCACGGTTATAGCATGACTTTTAGGTGCGTGCCAAGGTTAGAGACGACTCGAGTAAGTTTCAGAGCCGGCTCCTAAGGGGGAGTCGACTCGCGCATTTGCGGGAGTCGACTCGCAAAGATGGCAGCTGAGGGGGAGTCGACTCGCACATTGTCGGGAGTCGACTCGAAGTCTACAGGCGCATAAGGAGAGTCGACTCGCGCATATTCTGGAGTCGACTCGAGGTCGAGTCGACTCGCGACTCAGGGGAGTCGACTCGCAGTCGGGATCCGACTTTTTAACCCTAGGTTTGTCGTTTCGCAAACACTTTTCTTTCAAGCCGCCACTGTTCAAAAAGCCCTAGAGCCGACTCCTAGGTCGTCCCCGATCGTCTCCAACCTCTGTTCGGTCGATTTTTCACCGGTTCTTAGGATTTTCGTCCGTTCCTAGGTCGTCTCCGGTCCGTCCCGAGTCTCCTCCGTCGACCTTTCTCCGTCCTTTAGGTGTTTCTTCCCGTTTAGGTCAAGATGCCTCGTAAGACCGTGGTTAGGAAGAGGTCCCGTCCCGAGGCCGGTCCCGAGCGGCGCTCCAAGGCGCGGCACGATCCCGCGAGGCAACCACCTCCGGCTCGTTCCCCGCCTAGGGCGGTTCCCGCAAGGCCGTTGGCCGGGAAGGCCGTCACCACCGGGAGGTATGTCGACTTTGACTATCTCTCCCGGGAAGGGTTCACCATAGGTGATAGGCTTAGAGCCCAGGGCCTAGAGTACTTCCTCACTTTGGACCTTCCCACTTACCCTGGCCTTGTTCAAGAGTTTTATAGTACCGTCCATCGGGGAGATGGAGGTATCGAGGGCACAGTAGTAGGTGTCCCTGTGCGTGTCACGGAGGATCTCATTGCCCACATCCTCCACCTTCCATTAGTAGGGATGGCTCCCGCACACCCTGAGGATAGAGTTGAGGCCCTTACGGTCGTCTTAGGGCATCCACCTCAGTCCCCCCTAGACGAGGTATCTTCTAGCTCACTTCCTATTGAAGTGAGAATCCTTTTGAGTATTCTGTCCAGATCCATCTTCCCTAAGACAGGAAGATTTGATTTTGTAAATGAGAGGGACCTAGCTGTTATGTCTTACATTCTTCAGGACACCCCGGTCAACTTTTCCAAACTCATTTATAGGTATATGTGTGAGCCCCTAGATAGACCTAGGCTCACCCTCCCATACGGCATGATTTTTACTCTTCTCTTTAGGGAGTACGAGATTCCCATTCCTGAGAGGGAACCCTCTCGTGCATTGCGATGGACAGATCGCTTGTGTACGGGGACCATGCACAGGATGGGGTTTCGGAAGAGAGAAGGGATCTGGGTTAGGAAGTCTACCCTCACCGCTCAGACCACCAGACCTTCACCTAGTCCTGAGCCCGATTCAGACTACCCAGACCTTCCAGACCATCCAGACCTCCCATCCACTCCTCCTGCTCCTACCACCTCCGCCGGACCTTCCTCCTCGGCACCACCCTCTATGGCGGTCCGGATTGATCCTGAGCAGCTCCGGGAGCTGCGACAGGAGATAGTCAGAGAGGTGAGGGATGAGCTGCTTCGGGAGCTCCGAGGTGCGGTGCCTGCTCCCACTCCTGCACCCGTATCTTCTCAGTTGGTCCCTTCCTTGACAGCCGTGACTGACATGACGGCTCATGTACGGGAAGAGATCTACAATGTCCGGAGTTTGGTCCAGGCCCAGTTCCACAGCATGAGTGAGGTCACGAGCTCCACTCGACAGATGCGAGAGGAGATAGGTCGTGACATGCACACCACCACCGAGGGGGCCGAGCGCTTGGCGAATGTACTCATCGACAAGCTGGACGCACTTCAGACATCGGTGACTGGGCTTCAGGCGTCGGTGACAGAGCTCTCCACTACACATAGCAGAGCCACCACGTCTATCATCACACAGCTTGGCCATGTCACAGATGCAGTCACCCTCCTCATGGAGCAGAGCCGATTGAGAGGAGGAGCCACATACTCGAGAGGGGGAGCTTCATCCTCGAGGAGGACATAGATGTGTTTGAGTTTTGTTTTGTATTGTTTTACTTTACTTATTGTATGCTCAAATCTACTTCAATTCATATCAATACAATGAGTAGACATCTTATCTTCAATTATGTGCCATTGATTGTGGTTGATTACCTCCTTTTTGGTATGATGACAAAAAGGGGGAGAACTATGTATAAAATGTGTAAAAGGGGAGAAATATGAAAAAATATGTAAAAGAAATCAATGGAAATAAATAAAAAGATAAACTCTTAAAAACACACACAAATTTATTCTAAGTGGATTCGGTACCTCGAGGCTCATTATCTCTCTTTTGGGGCTCCTAATGGAGTAATCTCCAGAATCTATTCAAGGGATATTCGGAGATTAGCTGAATCCTACTCAAGAACAAATTGACAGATTTTCCCTCTAAAAACAAAAAATTCAGTTCAAAAACTTCAAAGCATTAAAAGGAAATTCAGAGAATCAAAACATAGTTGAATGCACATGTTGAGGGGGAGAATCTGAATTTTAATCAAGCTAAATCATTAATGACATATAAGCCAAACAATTGATTGCATAATATGAAGGCTTATATAATTCCAAATGAAAGGGGGAGCTTTAACTCCGAAATTTGTTGTTTCACTCCTTTCAAACTTGGATAAATTAAATTATCAGACATTTGAATTCATTTATAGATTTTATTTCATTATTTATTGAGCAAGTCATTTTACATATACTCAAAGTTTTGTCATCATCAAAAAGGGGGAGATTGTGGAGTGATTGATTAAAACCCCATTTGATTTTGATGAGCTCAAAGCATTTGAGTATATCTTGTGATTACTAATGAATTCAATTGAGTGTTTCAGTGAAAATCCTGTCCAAGTGTCTCTAGATTTTGGTTCATAGTATTTTGGATAAGTTAAGCAGTCTGCTGAACCAAAGTCTGAGACTCGAGTCGACTTCCGAGTATCACGAGTCGACTCCAAGCGTATCAAGTTCACTGGCACGAGCTCGAGTCGACTCCAGACTAGTACGAGTCGACTCCGACTGAGAACAGAAAGCCTCATCTCAGAACCTGTCAACGAGTCGACTCCTGAAGTGCGCGAGTCGACTCCAATGTTCAACGAGTCGACTCCAGGGTAGTAAGAGTCGACTCCAAGAGGTACACAAAGAAAAGTCAGAGAGCAGTTTTCGAGTTTGAGATTCGAGTCGACTCCAGTGGAACGCGAGTCGACTCCGATGGTTGGCAAGTCGACACCAGAGAAAGCAAGAGTCGACTCTCAGCGGTACACAAAGAAAAGGTCAGAGAGCATTTTATGGACTCTGAGATTCGAGTCGACTCCCGCAATACGCGAGTCGACTCCGAGACTGTGCGACCATCGACAGACAGAAAACCATGTTACTGCCTCTGAGATTCGAGTCGACTCCCAGACAGCTCGAGTCGACTCCAAGACAAGCTTCATGTCAAAAGGCAGAAGACCAACTTTCAGAAACTGAGAGCCGAGTCGACTCCAAGGAAGTTCGAGTCGACTCCAAGACTGGGTGAGCCAAAAGACAAAGAATCTAGAGTTCGGGCTCTGAGATTCGAGTCGACTCCAAGGACAGTCGAGTCGACTCGAGTGGACAAAATTCAAAATTGGATCCACGGACTTCAGTGGATGAGCCGACTCCAAAATTGCCAGGTCAGCTCCAGAAGTTGGCGAGTCGACTCCGGGTCAAGACGAGTCGACTCCCAGTCGTGACGGCAACTTTAATTCAAATTTGGAACAGTTGCCGAGTCGACTCCGGAAAAGCTTGAGTCGACTCCCGCTACAGCCGAGTCGACTCCTGATCGCGCGAGTCGACTCCAACCCACCAACGGTCATATTGTCAGGCTGCGCAGAGTGTGCAAAACGGACAGAAAAAGCAGTGTAACGGCTAGTTTCCGTTGGGGTTGGCTTAAATAGCCACAGAAGACTGTAGCAAGGCAGAGAACAACCATTCCACTCCAAGCATTCAAGCTTTCAAGCTCTGCAACGTGCTCTTCAACGAAAAAGGGGAAGATCAGCATTTACTGCAACAAACTACATCTTCCCAGCAATTAAAGCCTCCTCCTCCTGCATTCAAGTCGACTACTCATTCGAGAGGAGACCGGAGTTCAAGAAGCCATTCCTCTTCTTCAGATTAAAAGCGTTTGAGGGCTTCTAAACTCCTCTTTTGATTATATTGTTTTACATCTGCTTTTGAGAAGCTTATTTTCCTTTCTTTCTATAACTTGTATTTACTTGGTTCAATCGGGGGATTGAATCAAGGGGATTAAGGTTGGTTGGTGAGCCAAGTTAAAAACCAACGTGTGTAAGGGTTTGATTGTGATCCCGGGAAAACAATCGGGGTTGGTTCTAGTCGGTGAGCCTGGGAAAACCGACCGAGTTCGTTGTGAGCTCGTAAAACAACAAGTTTGGTTGTGAGCTTGCAAAACAACCGGCTGTAATCCAAGGGGGTTATAGTGAATTCCCAAGAGAGACTTGGGGAGTGGACGTAGGAGCAAGGGGTAGCTCCGAACCACTATAAAACTCTGTGTTTGCATTGGATTGTCTCTCTTCTTCTTCCCCTCACATCACTCACAGCACTTAGCATTAATTAAATAACTTGCAATAGTTTTTAATTAATCAACCACATCGTTTTAATCATCTAAATTATTTTAAAACCCAATTCACCCCCCCTCTTGGGTTGTCTATCTGGGCAACAGCCATTATTATCGCAGTAGAGTGTTATGGCATCTGATGTCATCACGTCCAACTCTGCAATGAATTTCTTGAACCAGAAGCCTTCCTTAGCAGCTTCAGAGGCGGCGATGTATTCAGCTTCCATAGTAGAATCAGCAATGATCGGTTGTTTAGAACTCTTCCAATTCACCGTACCACCATTGCACAAGAACACATATCCAGATGTTGACTTCCTGTTATCGACATCAGTCATGAAGTCTGAATCTGTGTACCCTTCTACCTTTAACTCTGATGATCCTCCAAAAACCAAGAATAAATCTTTAGTTCTTCTCAAGTACTTAAGAATATTCTTCACAGTTGTCCAGTGTTCTTCACCTGGATTCGACTGATATCTGCTTGTGACACTCACAGCAAGAGCTATATCAGGTCGTGTACATAGCATGGCATACATGAGGCTTCCTATTGCCGATGCATAGGAAATCTTGCTCATGCGTTGAATCTCTTCAGATGTGTTGGGGCACATCTTCTTGGAGAGATGAATTCCATGCCTAAGGGGTAAGAGACCCCTCTTGGAGTTTTCCATGCTGAACCTCCTCAGCACTTCCTCTATGTACATCTTCTGTGAAAGGCCAAGCATCCTTTTAGATCTATCTCTACAGACCTTTATTCCCAAAATATAGGATGCTTCCCCAAGGTCTTTCATGGAGAATTCTTTTGACAACCAGACCTTGACCGAGGTTAGCATGGGAATATCATTCCCTATCAGTAGGATGTCGTCTACGTACAGTACGAGAAATACGACAGCGCTCCCACTAACCTTTTTGTAAACACACGGTTCCTCTTCGTTTTTGATGAAATCAAACGTTTTGATTGCGTCATCGAAACGAGTGTTCCAACTCCGAGATGCTTGCTTTAGTCCATAGATGGACCTTTGCAGCTTGCAGACCTTGTGATCTCCATCACTGGAAGTGAAACCCAAAGGCTGTTCCATATAGATATCTTCATCAAGATATCCATTCAGGAAAGCAGTTTTCACATCCATTTGCCAAATTTCATAATCATGAAATGCTACAATGGCAAGCAATGTTCGGATGGATTTTAGCATGGCTACAGGTGAAAAGGTCTCCTGATAGTCAATGCCTTCGCGCTGACTATACCCTTTCGCCACAAGCCTTGCCTTATAGGTCTCTACCTCTCCATCCGAACCTATCTTTCTTTTGTAGATCCATTTGCATCCAATAGGTACAATACCTTCTGGTGGGTCTACTAAGGTCCAGACTTGGTTGGAGTGCATGGAGTCTAACTCTGACTTCATAGCTTCCAGCCATTTCTCGGAATCGATATCAGATATCGCCTCGTCGTAGGTTTTGGGATCCTGCTTGTGATCCCTATCTCCCACTAGGAACATTTCCTTGGTATCCCCTTCTAGTATACCTAAGTATCTATCGGGAGGACGGGAGACCCTACTAGATCTGCGAGGTGGTCGAGGGACATCGTGTACTGGCTCTGTATGAATGGGTTCAATAGGATCCATGACTCGTTGCTTTTCAGAGACTTTCTCTTCAAGCTCAATTTTTCTCCCACTGCCTCTATCAAGGATAAACTGATTTTCCAAGAAGATGGCATGACGGCTCAATTTTTCTCCCACTGCCTGTAGTCTCTTGACGTGGGCCGGACATCCCCAAATCTTGAGATGACCCAGACTTGGTTTCTTACCATGCCATATCTCATACGGTGTGGTAGGAACTGATTTAGAGAGAACTCTATTCAATAAATAAATCGCTGTGAGTAAGGCATCTCCCCAAAGGAACATAGGTAAATCAGTGAAGCTCATCATGGACCTGACCATATGCAACAGGGTCCGATTCCTCCTCTCTGACACCCCGTTGAGTTGAGGTGTACCCGGAGGTGTCCATTGTGAGACTATGCCGTTTTCCTTGAGATAGTCCCGGAATTCCCCACTAAGGTATTCTCCTCCTCGATCTGATCGAAGAGCCTTAAGAGGTTTTCCAGTTTGTTTTTCTACTTCATTCTTGAACTCTTTGAACTTTTCAAAAGATTCAGACTTGTGTCTCATAAGATATACATACCCATACCGTGAATAATCATCGGTAAAGGTAATGAAGTACGAATAACGTCCCCTGGCTAGCACATCGAATGAGCCACATACATCTGTATGTACTAGGGTAAGTATTTCAGTGGTCCTCTCCCCATGTCCTACAAAGGGCAGTCTAGCCATTTTTCCTTGAAGACAGGACTCGCAAACTGGATAGGACTCGGAAGTCAATGAGCCTAAAAGCCCATCTTTATCCATTTTGTTCATTCTGTCTTCTCCAATATGGCCAAGCCTGAGGTGCCACAAATATTTTTGGTTTATCTCATCTCTAGATCTTTTGGATCCTTTGGCACTCACTTCTTGTTCGGTAACATTCACAGATACATCCATATATAAATGATAGAGACTGTCGATCATGAAACCACGTGCAACTATTTTATTTCTGAAATAAATAGAACAGCAGTCTTTGTCAAAAGTAAAAACATGACCTTCCTGTGCTAGATATGAAAGAGAAATCAAATTTCTGCTAGCAGCAGGTACATAATAGCAGTCTCTAAGTAATAAACTAAATCCAGACAGTAGTCGCAGATGGTAGGTGCCCACAGCCACAGCAGCAACTTTTGCCCCGTTGCCAACCCGAAGGGTTACCGCACCTTCCGCCAGCCTTCTACTTTTCTTTAGACCCTGCATGGTAGTGCATAGATGAGCACTAGAACCAGAATCTATAACCCAACTAGAAGTAGAAGAAACCGTTAGATTAGTTTCAATTATGAGCAAGTCTATACCTTCTGAAGGTATGTCACCTTTCTTATTCTTCAGGCTCTCGATGTATGAAGGACAGTTTCTCTTCCAGTGGCCGTCGACATTGCAGTGGAAACATTTTCCTTTGTCGTTAGCCTTTTTCTTTTGAACTTCCTTCTTTGGCTTCTTGTCTTTCTTCTGCCTCTTAGCAGGCTTCTTTTTCTTCCAAGTAGACTTTCTCTTGGAACCAGAAGTCAACTCAGCAGCAAGGACATTTCCCCTTGAACCTTTCAAGGCTCCTTCAGCAGTTACCAACATGTTTATCAGTTCAGTCTTAGTGCATTCAATCTTATTCATGTGGTAGTTTACTATAAACTGACCAAATGAATCAGGAAGTGACTGTAGGATCAAATCCACTTGTAATTCCTTGTGCATGTCCATACCGAGCTTCTCAAGCTCCTCTAGATCCTTGATCATAGTCAGACCGTGATCATGGACAGACTGCCCCTCGCGCATCTTCGCTTTGAAAAGCCTCTTGGACACTTCAAAACGAGCTGTGCGACTCTGCTCGCCATACAACTCTTGCAGGTGTGCCAGTATGTCCCTAGCAGTCTTCATATTTTCATGCTGGCATTGGAGTTCATTTGACATGGATGCCATCATATATCATTTTACTCTAATGTCATCATCCAGCCACTTTTTATGCATCTCACGCTGAACATCAGTAGGACGTGTTGGTAGTGTGGGGATATCTGAATCGAGTATGTAGCCTATTTTCTCACAGTCCAAAACAATTTTGAGATTTCTAAGCCAGTCTTTGTAATTGGTTCCGGTCAGTCGGTTGGTCTCAAGAATACGGGTCAAAGGGTTTGAAGCTGACATTGTATCTGCAGAGAGTAAAGATTCTAGTTAGACTTTTGTACTTGATCCTAATCTGTTCTAAGGTCTTTTAGAACAAATATAACTTCCACTATTTTCTCGAATTCCTCACACTCCCCTGGTAGGAAAACGGAAATCCTACGCGACTAGGGTTTCTGGTAGGTACTGCGGTCTCACCAATCTACATGCCACCTCACCTAACAGTTATTGGTGACACATAGATGGATGAGTGTACAACTCTTGTACAATGCTTCTCAAGCATGTTGCAGTGCAACTTGGTCTCTAAGCCATGAAGACCTCACCTAACAGTTATTGGTCCCATTTCTTAGTTAAGTCAGACCCACCGTATAACCGTAGGAATAAAGTCATCATTGGGTCCTCACCTAACAGTTATTGGTGCCCAACCCCACCTTTACCCTACAACATCTCATGTCTATAGAGAGGTCCAGCCCCCCGATGCAACTTGACCACTGTGTCCAGCCGAGACAAATCAACATCAGAAAGGCCTTAGCAGCTCTACTACAGTGGAAGACCTATTGACTTAATATTGGTTAATCAGGTCTTAGTGTTTGCAACTTGAGCTCTTCATAAGAGGTAATCGAACAATTGGCCAGGTAAGCAGGTGGGAGGCTCCCCTTACTCAGAGAGTAAGGTCCTAATTAAGTAACCACCTTTTATGCTTTCCTAGACACCAATTAGATCAATAATCTAATATGACTTGCTCATGTCGGTTCACTCTCGACTTGATTGAGGAGGTTTTGATTTAGGTCTCAATTGGGTTTGCTACATCACATGTAAACCTATCTACCCGACTCGCATTCACATCACATGCAAACGGCACATTGCAGGCGGTTATAATCGCAACAATAATTAAAGCTAAACTTTAAATAGGTGATGATCATGGATTCTAGTTAGGTCGTATTACAAGCACATGCACGTCAATCGATCAAATGGTCTTCAACTCTTGAATTGGTTCCAAGCCTCCTTGATTCGATCCTTGACCAACTCTTGATCCAATCGCCATCAACCGCTTAGACCCCTGTTCATCTCATGCCTTGTCTTCAACTTGATCGTTGACGTACATCACATCACAGAAATACAACCATATGTAAAATAAAAATAAAAATAAATTACATCTCCTTTTAGGAGGCACGCAGGCCTCTCAAATCATCAAATAAGATGCATGCAAGCATCTGAAAAATTACATGACATCGCAGATCACATCGCAGGTCATTACATTTGATACCAAAAGGGTTTGAATCCTATGATCATCACCATATGCAACAATTATAATTTTCAGATCTGAAAACTAACTGATTATATCATGACATAGGTCGCTGATCATGCTAATCATGATTCTAAGCTTTGTAATTTCATTAACAATGCAATTAGAATCATCATCTTATCACATAAAAATCAGCATGCAAAAATCAGCACCCCTGAAAAATCTGCATGCAGAAATTTCAGCATGCATGATCATTTAATTTTCAGATCTAATAAGCCTTTAGATAATTAATTCTTAACTTAATCTACGAAGCCTAGGCTCTGATACCACTGTTGGGAACCCGCCCATGCCGCTGATATTTCAAAAAAATTCAGATGACAGCGGAATCGGCATAAGCGGGATCGACGTTCATCGCATGAACGTTGTTTCATGAACCGTTCGTAGTTAGATAAGAATTAAAACTTTTTAAACCTTTAGGAAGATCAGATCTTCCCCTTGTGCAGGTAGATGATCACCGCAAACTGAAGTTCGTGGTCTAGGATGAAGGTTCGCTTGAAGCCGTTCAAGTGTCCGGCCTCTACGGGTATCCACACGAAGCAGTGATCCGATCAAAGCTCTCTTGTCTTCCCGGGGTGCTAGCTCCCTTGCAAAGACTTCTTTTGATGGCTGATTTCCTCTCTTTCAATCAACCCTTGATTGTGCTTGAGAGGAGGAAGAAGAAGGATGAAGAAGAGGAAGAAGAAGAATCCCCACGCAGCCTTCTTTCTTTTCCCTGCGTTGGAAGGAAGAAGGGAGGAAGAGGATGCCGCCAACACCTTTGGCTTTTATCTTCCTTGCTTGCGGCTGAACCAAGAGGAAAAGAGAGGGAGGCGTACGGCAAGGAGGAAGAGGACTTCTTCTATACCCTAGGTGCTGCCCACAAGTCCCTTTTTATAGACATGTGGAGCTCCTAACATTTAGGAGCTCTTGATGTCTTTCCTAAGAGGGGCGCCGTCTCTTCTCCCTTCTCCACGTGGAAAGGGGAGGGGCTTATCCCCCTCCTCATGGTAAATCCTAATCCATATTAGGTAGAGATTGGAATGCCCTAATGTGGTCAAGCCCTAATCCAATTAGGCTTAGCCCAAGGGTGAACCAATCTGGATCCAATCTAGGTAAGTCCTAATCCAATTAGAACTTAAATCAATTTTGACTCAATTGAACTCTTCAATCCTAATCCAATTAGGAGTCTCATTGATTCATTAGATTAATAATTAATTGTGACTTAAGAAACCCTAATCCAAATTAGGACATATTTGATTTTAGTCCTAATCCAATTAGGACTCTATTTGAATCCGAAGTCCTAATCCGATTAGGACTCTAGGAATCCTACTCCAAGTAGGAATCCAATTTTGATTCAAAACTCCTAATCTCATTAGGATTGCAGGAATTCTATTCCAAGTAGGAATCCCAGTCCTACTCTAACTAGGATTCCCAGTCCTAATCCAATTAGGACTCTAGGAATCCTACTCGAAGTAGGACTCTTGTTTCAAGTCCAATTAATTAATTCCCTTTCCTTCTTCAACTTCTTATCAATCGAATTGATTACTCGTGATTCATAATCACTTTTCAACCATCGGATCGGTCAATACTTCTAGTGTGTGTGACCCCATAGGTTCTATTCTGACTGGTAGTGAGATATATTGTGATCTCTATCACTATATCATTGAAAACTCCTTTCAATGGGTTGGAACGATTCCAACTCAACTCGTTAGGATTTATCGATCATCGAGATAATCCCTGTGAGTCCCACCATCCACCAGTGACACCTAGCAGCATGTAGTGGCTACCCAGCAGAATGGAATGATGAACCTCTAGGTGCAGTTAACGTGTGATACAGTCCTACTATCGTGGATCCCTACAGGACGGAGGTCATGGACAACTCGTCAAACCCCATCGTCTGTCATATGTCAAGATTTATTCGACTCGAGTTCGATAGTGGAAAACTCTTTCTCCACTTTATATTACCGCCCTGGCCAAGGTCTTAGAACTCAGTCTAACAAATCACATAGGATCACTCCTCTTCTATCAAGGTCGATAGATTCCTTGTAGGTGCATACCCTACTCCTACAGTGAACCTACTGCAGCCAATCTACACTGCATGGACCCATATGGCTAGAGACCATGTATGTGTGCAGTCAAACTACAATAACCTCACTGTGAGTAGCCGAAGCACCGCAGGTCAAAGGACCAGTCACACTACTGCAACATCAAGCAAGTCACTGACGAGTGAATAGACATCCAAGCGACTTCTTGTCTTGGTCACGCTCAGTACCCTTGTTCTCTAACAAGCACCTGCACTATTACTTCAGTGTCCTTACACTGTGGACTCAAGTCTCGTCCATCCAGAAGGAAAGTGAACTGTGCACTGATTGGATCAATCACCGTCCTCGTGATGATCCATTGATCAGGAGCATTTAGAAATTAATCACCAATGATACATGGCTCAAATTCTCAACTCTTGAGAATATGCATCATCATTTTATTAATTTCTTGGACGATTCATAGACACATAAATAATATGAATGAAAAGATGCCTTTTATTTATTCAATAATAAATAGTCAAGTACAAAATTATGTCCCTAGAATTAATAATGTGTCAGCCAGATTGGCTTCTAGGGCATACATCTAACAAAAGGCACCCCTCGGCCGCAGTCGCCGGAGCGGTTGCAGGCCGAGGAAGCGTCAGCCTACCCAGGGGAGCTCCCAGGGGCTCGGCCCCACCTCGGGGACCCCGTTCGACTCCTCCGGCACCACTTCGGAGGAGGTCCAGGACCTTCCCTTCTGCCGCTCCGAGGTGGGAGCATCTCCCAGAGGAGGCTCACCCCACGGTGGCACGGCGAGAGGGAGAAGAGGAGGGGGGAAGCAAAAAGAGAGGAAGGATGGGAGAAGGGCTCGGCCGGAGGTGAAAGAAGAAGAAAGAAAGGGGCTAGGGCTTCCGGTGGAGACGCAGGGGGAGAGAGAGAGAGGAGAATGGAGACGAAGAGGCGAGAAATCACTTGTACTACTAAAAAATGGAATGTCTACAGACAATCCACTGTTGCCTCTTCCTAAGAAGGCCAAGAAGATCCTTGTAGCTGGGAGCCATGCCGACAACTTGGGCTGTCAGTGTGGAGGATGGACTATCACTTGGCAAGGACGTAGTGGAAACAATCTAACAATTGGTAAACATTCTGAACACCTTAGATTGACTTTGTTTCTTATTTCTTTCAGACATTGTAGAGCATGGTAATGTTTTGAACTTCGAGCGATCCTTTGCAACAGGAACCACAATGCTTGATGCCATCAAGGCCATTGTTGACACCACCACCAAGGTTGTCTACTCTGGAAAATTATCGAAGTGGAATCTAGATTAAGCTACAAGACCTAACAAGCGTTCACGTATGAGAAGGAAAACACAAGCAACAGTGCACTTTTCTATTTTTCCCTTTTTTATTGAGGTTAACAAGAAATGTCACTAACATCTCTTTTCTTCGTTAGAATCATAAAGTATAAATTCGACTGTCTAACAAATGTCTGTCCTTTACATAATCAAACAAATCGATCTGATTTTTCTTTCCCCCTTTAATGGTAAAACACCAAAAATACTGTGTTCAACAAGAATGTCAAATATAGGAGATAGTAGATATGATACTACCATAAAGTTTTCCTCCGAATAAAAAAAGAAAGATAGTACCATAAACTAGAAAGCATGAAAAAAATAATTAGCTGTCACTTCAAATACTTACTAGAAGCCCTAATTGTGAGAGAAACTTGAATACGAAGAGCATTTTAAGCCCTTTCAATCTAATTATTTCAACACAAATTTCTTATCTTATTTCAGACTATAAACATGCAGCGAAGGGGAAAAATATATAAGACTGCCTGTTGCTTTCGCATTCAAATGAAAAATAAAAATGTAAGGTCTCGCAGGCCTGAATGAGGCGAAGGTTAATAGAGTCTTCTCGTGGGTTGCTCAAAAAACAAAAAGAAAAAAGAAAAAAACTAAGGTGGTTCATAGGAGGAGGCTTGCAGGTTTACTTTCCATGTCAATTGCCCAGTGATTTGTCATTTAACTATAACTAGCCTATGCACAAGGTTGATACAGTGGCAGTTCACTTAATATCCCGCATGCACACATATGGCAGCAGATATCAGGAGGTATTCCCATAGACTGTAGGAGTGACATCATTGTTGATTTCTGAACTAATTCGGCCAAAGATTGAAAAGTCAGCTATATCTTTTTATATGATTCGTGAGTGCCATTAATTATTCGATTACTGTTAAAACTATTCACAAATCACAATCAGCACAACATTTTAGAATGGGGCTGTCTCGTAAAAATATCAGCTCAATGTGCTATAGATGGCCCTGTCCAGATTGGGTTGAAAAGTTTTTGTTCACATGAAACAGACATCCCTCTAACATTCTAGTTTTCTCTAACTGTTCCACTATCATATCTAAATATTATGGCGTTATAAATGCGAAAGATCTTAACATTAGCATTTCTTATTCGTCAGTGTCAAAGTCCCTCATAGTTGTATGGCCTCATCTAGCATATATCGGTAGAAACAAATTTGACATTTTCTTTGTTGTTCAATTTAAAGCCCTTCTTGGGTCCTAAATCTTAGATACAGAAACCAGCTTTGTAGCAAACCAGTGTCCTTTTAGCCTAAATGGCTTCTCCCCTCTATTTCAATGGTGAAACAGAGGGAGAAAAGAAGGAGAAGCCGAGCCCAACCAGGCCCATCCCAGGCCCAGTGGCCAATCCGGGCTCGGCCTGCAGGAACCCAGGGCACCGCAGGCTCAGCCGCGGTTGCCCTAGGATACCCCAACGCGACCGCAGGGCCGTCAGGCCTTGGCCGAGTCCAACCTCCCTCCGGTGAGGAGGTGGTGGCGCCACCACAGAGGGAAGAGGTGAAAAAGAAAATAAAGAAAGAAAAAGACGAGGGCAAAAAAAAGGGAGGATCGTACCTGGGTCTTTCGCGCCTCCTTCTCGGTCACGGTGGTTCTCCTCCTCCGCCGTGGTCGGATCGGGGTAAGGGAGGTTCCCGGAGGCTAAAACTCACTCCGACATCACTTCGGAGGAGGTTTAGCCCCTCCCTCTCCCACTACTCCCACCCTGGAGAAGGGCACCCCTCGGCCGCAGTCGCCGGAGCGGCTGCAGGCCGAGGAAGAGTCGGCCTCCTCAGGGGATCTCCCAGGGGCTCGGCCCCACCTCGGGGACCCCGTTCGACTCCTCCGGCACCACTTCAGAAAAGGTCCAGGGCCTTCCCTTCTGCCGCTCCGAGGTGGGAGCATCTCCCAGAGGAGGCTCACCCCACGGTGGCACGGCGAGAGGCAGAAGAGGAGGAGGGTAAGCAAAGAGAGAGGAAGGACGGGAGAAGGGCTCGGCCGGAGGTGAAAGAAGAAGAAAGAAAGGGGCTAGGGCTTCCGGTGGAGACGGAGGGGGGGAGAGAGAGAGGATAATGGAGACGAAGAGGCGAGAAATCACTTGTACTACAAAAAAAATGGAAAGTCTACGGACAATCCACTGTTGCCTCTTCCTAAGAAGGCCAAGAAGATCCTTGTAGCTGGGAGCCATGCCGACAACTTGGGCTGTCCGTGTGGAGGATGGACTATTACTTGGCAAGGACGCAGTGGAAACAATCTAACAATTCGTAAACATTCTAAACACCTTAGATTGACTTTGTTTCTTATTTCTTTCAGACATTGCAGAGCATGGTAATGTTTTGAACTTCGAGCGATCCTTTGCAAATGGAACCACAATCCTTGATGCCATCAAGGCCATTGTTGACACCACCACCAAGGTTGTCTACTCTGGAAAATTATCGAAGTGGAATCTAGATTAAGCTACAAGACCTAACAAGTGTTCACGTATGAGAAGGAAAACACAAGCAACAGTGCACTTTTCTATTTTTCCCTTTTTTATTGAGGTTAACAAGAAATGTTACTAACATCTCTTTTCTTCGTTAGATCATAAAGTATAAATTCGACTGTCTAACAAATGTCTGTCCTTTACATAATCAAACAAATCAATCTGATTTTTCTTTTCCCCCTTTAATGGTAAAACACCAAAAATACTGTGTTCAACAAGAATGTCAAATATAGGAGATAGTAGATACGATACTACCATAAAGTTTTCCTCAGAACAAAAAAAGAAAGATAGTACCATAAACTAGAAAGCATGAAAAAAATAATTAGCTGTCACTTCAAATACTTACTAGAAGCCCTAATTGTGAGAGAAACTTGAATACGAAGAGCATTTTAAGCCCTTTCAATCTAATTATTTCAATACAAATTTCTTATCTTATTTCAGACTATAAACATGCAGCGAAGGGGGAAAATATATAAGACTGCCTGTTGCTTTCGCATTCAAATGAAAAATAAAAATGTAAGGTCTCGCAGGCCTGAATGAGGTGAAGGTTAATAGGGTCTTCTCGTGGGTTGCTCAAAAAACAAAAAGAAAAAAGAAAAAAACTAAGGTGGTTGATAGAAGGAGGCTTGCATGTTTACTTTCCATGTCAAATGCCCAGTGATTTGTCATTTAACTATAACTAGCTATGCACAAGGTTGACACAGTGGCAGTACACTTAATATCCTGCACGCACATATATGGCAGCAGATATCAGGAGGTATTCCCATAGACTGTAGGAGTGACATCATTGTTGATTTCTGAACCAATTCGGCCAAAGATTGAAAAGTCAGCTATATCTTTTTATATGATTCGTGAGTGCCATTAATTATTGGATTAAAGTTAAAACTATTGACAAATCACAATCAGCACAACATTCTAGAATGGGGCAGTCTCGTAAAAATATCAGCTCAACGTGCTATAGATGGCCCTGTCCAGATTGGGTTGAAAAGTTTTTGTTCACATGAAAGAGACATCCCTCTAACATTCTAGTTTTCTCTAACTGTTCCACTATCATTAATAAATATTATGGCGTTATAAATGCAAAAGATCTTAACATTAGCATTTCTTATTCGTCAGTGTCAAAGTTCCTCATAGTTGTATGGCCTCATCTAGCATATATCGGTAGAGCCAAATTTGTCATTTTCTTTGTTGTTCAATTTAAAGCCCTTCTTGGGTCCTAAATCTTAGATATAGAAACCAGCTTTGTAGCAAACCAGTGTCCTTTTAGCCTAAATGGCTTCTCCCCTCTGTTTCAATGGTGAAACAAAGGGAGAAAAGAAAGGAGAAGCCGAGCCCAACCAGGCCCGTACCAGGCCCAGTAGCCAATCCGGGCTCGGCCTGCAGGCACCCAGGTCACCGCAGGCTCAGCCGCGGTTGCCCTAGGACACCCCGATGCGGCCGCAGGCCGTCAGGCCCTGGCCGAGTCCCACCTCCCTCCGGTGAGGAGGTGGTGGCGCCACCACATAGGGAGGAGGTGAAAAAGAAAATAAAGAAAGAAAAAGACGGGGGCAAAAAAAAGGGAGGATCGTACCTGGATCTCTCACGCCTCCTTCTCGGTCACGGTGGTTCTCCTCCTCCGCCATGGTCGGATCGGGGTAAGGGAGGTCCCCGGAGACTAAAACTCACTCCGGCATCACTTCGAAGGAGGTTTAGCCCCACCCTCTCCCACTGCTCCCACCCTGGAGAAGGGCACCCCTCGATAGCAGTCGCCGGAGCGGCTGCAAGCCGAGGAAGCGTCGGCCTCCTCAGGGGAGCTCCCAGGGGCTCGGCCCCACCTCGGGGACCCCGTTCGACTCCTCCGGCACCACTTCAGAGGAGGTCCAGGGCCTTCCCTTCTGCCGCTCCGAGGTGGGAGCATCTCCCAGAGGAGGCTCACCCCACGGTGGCACGGCGAGAGGGAGAAGAGGAGGAGGGGAAGCAAAGAGAGAGGAAGGACGGGACAAGGGCTCGACCGGAGGTGAAAGAAGAAGGAAAGGGGCTAGGGCTTCCGGTGGAGACGGAGGGGGGGAGAGAGAGAGAGGAGAATGGAGACGAAGAGGCGAGAAATCACTTGTACTACAAAAAAAAATGGAAAGTCTGCGGACAATCCACTGTTGCCTCTTCCTAAGAAGGCCAAGAAGATCCTTGTAGCTGGGAGCCATGCCGACAACTTGGGCTGTCAGTGTGGAGGACGGACTATCACTTGGCAAGGACGCAGTGGGAACAATCTAACAATTGGTAAACATTCTAAACACCTTAGATTGACTTTGTTTCTTATTTCTTTCAGACATTGCAGAGCAAGGTAATGTTTTGAACTTCGAGCGATCCTTTGCAACAGGAACCACAATCCTTGATGCCATCAAGGCCATTGTTGACACCACCACCAAGGTTGTCTACTCTGGAAAATTACCGAAGTGGAATCTAGATTAAGCTACAAGACCTAACAAGTGTTCACGTATGAGAAGGAAAACACAAGCAACAGTGCACTTTTCTATTTTTCCCTTTGTTATTGAGGTTAACAAGAAATATTACTAACATCTCTTTTCTTCGTTAGAATCATAAAGTATAAATTCGACTGTCTAACAAATGTCTGTCCTTTACATAATCAAACAAATTGATCTGATTTTTCTTTCCCCCTTTAATGGTAAAACACCAAAAATACTGTGTTCAACAAGAATGTCAAATATAGGAGATAGTAGATATGATACTACCATAAAGTTTTCCTCCGAAAAAAAAAGAAAGATAGTACCATAAACTAGAAAGCATGAAAAAAATAATTAGCTGTCACTTCGAATACTTACTAGAAGCCCTAATTGTGAGAGAAACTTGAATACGAAGAGTATTTTAAGCCCTTTCAATCTAATTATTTCAACACAAATTTCTTATCTTATTTCAGACTATAAACATGCAGCGAAGGGGAAAAATATATAAGACTGCATGTTGCTTTCGCATTCAAATGAAAAATAAAAATGTAAGGTCTCGCAGGCCTGAATGAGGTGAAGGTTAATAGGGTCTTCTCGTGGGTTGCTCAAAAAACAAAAAGAAAAAAGAAAAAAACTAAGGTGGTTCATAGAAGGAGGCTTGCAGGTTTACTTTCCATGTCAAATGCCCAGTGATTTGTCATTTAACTATAACTAGCTATGCACAAGGTTGACACAGTGGCAGTACACTTAATGTCCTGCACGCACATATATGGCAGCAGATATCAGGAGGTATTCCCATAGACTGTAGGAGTGACATCATTGTTGATTTCTGAACCAATTCAGCCAAAGATTGAAAAGTCAGCTATATCTTTTTATATGATTCGTGAGTGCCATTAATTATTGGATTACTGTTAAAACTATTGACAAATCACAATCAGCACAACATTCTAGTATGGGGCAGTCTCGTAAAAATATCAGCTCAACGTGCTATAGATGGCCCTGTCCAGATTGGGTTGAAAAGTTTTTGTTCACATGAAACAGACATCCCTCTAACATTCTAGTTTTCTCTAACTGTTCTACTATCATATCTAAATATTATGGCGTTATAAATGCGAAAGATCTTAGCATTAGCATTTCTTATTCGTCAGTGTCAAAGTTCCTCAAAGTTGTATGGCCTCATCTAGCATATATCGGTAGAGCCAAATTTGTCATTTTCTTTGTTGTTCGATTTAAAGCCCTTCTTGGGTCCTAAATCTTAGATACAGAATCCATCTTTGCAGCAAACCAGTGTCCTTTTAGCCTAAATGGCTTCTCCCCTCTGTTTCAATGGTAAAACAGAGGGAGAAAAGAAAGGAGAAGCCGAGCCCAACCAAGCCTGGCCCAGGACAAGTGGCCAATCCGGGCCGAGCCCATTTAGGCTCGGCCTGCGGGCACCCAGGGCACCGCAAGCTCAGCCGCAGTTGCCCAAGGGTACCCCTACGCGACCGCAGGGCCGTCAGGCCCTGGCCGAGTCCCACCTCCCTCCGGTGAGTAGGTGGTGGCACCACCACAGAGGGAGGAGGCGAACAAGAAAATAACAGAAAATAAAGAAAGAAAAAGTGGGGGAAAAAAAAAGGAGGATCGTACCTGGGTCTCTCGCGCCTCCTCGGTCACGGTGGTTCTCCTCTTCCGCCGTGGTCGGATCGGGGTAAAGGAGGTCCCCGGAGACTAAAATTCACTCCGGCATCACTTCGGAGGTGGTTTAGCCCCTCCCTCTCCCACAGCTCCCACCCTGGAGAAGGGCACCCCTCGGCCGCAGTCGCCGAAGCGGCTGCAGGCCGAGGAAGCGTCGGCCTCCTCAAGGGAGCACCCAGTGGCTCGGCCCCACCTCGGAGACCCCGTTCGACTCCTCCGGCACCACTTCGGTGGAGGTCCAGGGCCTTCCCTTCTGCCGCTCCGAGGTGGGAGCATCTCCCGGAGGAGGCTCACCCCATGATGGCACGGCGAGAGGGAGAAGAGGAGGGGGGAAGCAAAGAGAGAGGAAGGACAGGAGAAGGGCTCGGCCGGACGTGAAAGAAGAAGAAAGAAAGGGGCTAGGGCTTCCGGTGGAGACGGAGGGGGAAAGAGAGAGAGAGGAGAATGGAGACGAAGAGGCGAGAAATCACTTGTACTACTAAAAAATGGAAAGTCTACGGACAATCCACTGCTACCTCTTCCTAAGAAGGCCAAGAAGATCCTTTTAGCTGGGAGCCATGCCGACAACTTGGGCTGCCAGTGTGGAAGATGGACTACCACTTGGCAAGGACGCAGTGGGAACAATCTAACAATTGGTAAACATTCTAAACACCTTAGATTGACTTTGTTTCTTATTTCTTTCAGACAGAGCAGAGCATGGTAATCTTTTGAACTTCGAGCGATCCTTTGCAACAGGAACCACAATCCTTGATGCCATCAAGGCCATTGTTGACACCACCAAGGTTGTCTACTCTGGAAAATTATCGAAGTGGAATCTAGATTAAGCTACAAGACCTAACAAGTGTTCACGTATGAGAAGGAAAACAGTGCACTATTCTATTTTTCCCTTTTTTATTGAGGTTAACAAGAAATGTTACTAACATCTCTTTTCTTCGTTAGTGCCATTAATTATTGGATTACTGTTAAAACAATTGACAAATCACAATCAGCACAACATTCTAGAATGGGGCTGTCTCGTAAAAATATCAGCTCAACGTGCTATAGATGGCCCTGTCCAGATTGGGTTGAAAAGTTTTTGTTCGCATGAAACAGACATCCCTCTAACATTCTAGTTTTCTCCAACTGTTCCACTATCATAACTAAATATTATGAAGTTATAAATGAGAAAGATCTTAACATTAGCATTTCTTATTCGTCAGTGTCAAAGTTCTGCATAGTTGTATGGCCTCATCTAGCATATATCGGTAGAGCCAAATTTGTCATTTTTCTTTGTTGTTCAATTTAAAGCCCTTCTTGGGTCCTAAATCTTAAATACGGAAACAAGCTTTGTAGCAAACTAGTGCCCTTTTAGCCTAAATGGCTTCTCCCCTCTGCTTCAATGGTAAAACAGAGGGAGAAAAGAAAGGAGAAGCCGAGCCCAACCAGGCCCATCCCAAGCCCAGTTGCCAATCCGGGCCGAGCCCAGATGGGCTCGGCCTACAGGCACCGCAGGCTCAGCCGCGGTTGCCCTAGGGTACCCCGACGCGACCGCAGGGCTGTCAAGCCCTGGCCGAGTCCCACCCCCCTCCAGTGAGGAGGTGGTGGCACCACCACAGAGGGAGGAGGCGAAAAAGAAAATAAAAGAAAATAAAGAAAGAAAAAAGCGGAAAAAAAAGGGAGGATCGTACCTGTATCTCTCGCGCCTCCTCGGTCACGGTGGTTCTCCTCCTCCGCCGTGGTCGGATCGGGGTAAGGGAGATGCCCGGAGACTAAAACTCACTCCGGCATCACTTCGAAGGAGGTTTAGCCCCTCCCTGTCACACTGCTCCCACCCTGGAGAAGGGCACCCCTCGGCCGCAGTCGCCGGAGCGGCTGCAGGCCGAGGAAGCGTCGGCCTCCCCAGGGGAGCTCCCAGGGGCTCGGCCCCACCTCGGGGACCCCGTTCGACTCCTCCGGCACCACTTCGGAGGAGGTCCAGGGCCTTCCCTTCTGCCGCTCCGAGGTTGGAGCATCTCCCGGAGGAGGCCCACCCCACGGTGGCACGGCGAGAGGGAGAAGAGGAGGGGGAAAGCAAAAAGAGAGGAAGGACAGGAGAAGGGCTCGGCCGGAGGTGAAAGAAGAAGAAAGAAAGGGGCTAGGGGTTCCGGTGGAGACAGAGCGAGAGAGAGAGAGAGAGAGGAGAATGGAGATGAAGAGACGAGAAATCACTTGTTCTACAAAAAAATGGAATGTCTACGGACAATCCACTGTTGCCTATTCCTAAGAAGGCCAAGAAGATCCTTGTAGCTGGAAGCCATGCCGACAACTTGGGCTGTCGGTGTGGAGGACGGACTATCACTTGGCAAGGACGCAGTGGGAACAATCTAACAATTGGTAAACATTCTAAACACCTTAGATTGACTTTGTTTCTTATTTCTTTCAGGCATTGCAGAGCATGGTAATGTTTTGAACTTCGAGCGATCCTTTGCAACAGGAACCACAATCCTTGATGCCATCAAGGCCATTGTTGATGCCACCACCAAGGTTGTCTACTCCGGAAAATTATCGAAGTGGAATCTAGATTAAGCTACAAGACCTAACAAGTGTTCACGTATGAGAAGGAAAACACAAACAACAGTGCACTTTTCTATTTTTCCCTTTTTTATTGAGGTTAACAAAAAATGTTACTAACATCTCTTTTCTTCGTTAGAATCATAAAGTATAAATTCGACTATCTAACAAATGTTTGTCCTTTACATAATCAAACAAATCGATCTGATTTTTCATTCCCCCTTTAATGGTAAAACACCAAAAATACTGTGTTCAACAAGAATGTCAAATATAGGAGATAGTAGATATGATACTACCATAAAATTTTCCTTAGAATAAAATAAGAAAGATAGTACCATAAACTAGAAAGCATGAAAAAAATAATTAGTTGTCACTTCAAATACTTACTAGAAGCCCTAATTGTGAGAGAAACTTGAATACGAAGAGCATTTTAAGCCCTTTCAATCTAATTATTTCAACACAAATTTCTTATCTTATTTCAGACTATAAACATGCAGCGAAGGGAAAAAATATATAAGACTGCCAGTTGCTTTCGCATTCAAATTAAAAATAAAAATGCAAGGTCTCGCAGGCCTGAATGAGGCGAAGGTTAATAGGGCCTTCTCGTGGGTTGCTCAAAAAACAAAAAGAAAAAAGAAAAAAACTAAGGCGGTTCATAGGAGGAGGCTTGCAGGTTTACTTTCCATGTCAATTGCCGAGTGATTTGTCATTTAACTATAACTAGCCTATGCACAAGGTTGACACAGTGGCACTTCACTTAATATCCTGCATGCACACATATGGCAGCAGATATCAGGAGGTATTCCCATAGACTGTAGATGTGACATCATTGTCGATTTCTGAACCAATTCGGCCAAAGATTGAAAAGTCAGCTATATCTTTTTATATGATTCGTGAGTGCCATTAATTAATAGATTACTGTTAATACTATTCACAAATCACAATCAGCACAACATTCTAGAATGGGGCTGTCTCTATTAAATATCAGCTCAACGTGCTATAGATGGCCCTGTCCAGATTGGGTTGAAAAGTTTTTGTTCACATGAAACAGACATTCTTCTAACATTCTAATTTTCTCTAACTGTTCCACTATCATATCTAAATATTATGGCGTCATAAATGCGAAAAATCTTAACATTAGCATTTCTTATTCGTCAGTGTCAAACTTCCTCATAGTTGTATGGCCTCATCTAGCATATATCGGTAGAGCTAAATTTGTCATTTTCTTTGTCGTTCAATTTAAAGCCCTTCTTGGGTCCTAAATCTTAGATACATAAACCAGCTTTGTAGCAAACCAGTGTCCTTTTAGCATAAATGGCTTCTCCCCTCTGTTTCAATGGTGAAACAGAGGGAGAAAAGAAAGGAGATGCCGAGCCCAACCAAGCCCGTCCCAGGCCCAGTGGCCAATCCGGGCCGAGCCCATCTGGGCTCGGCCTGCAGGCACCCAGGGCACCGCAGGCTCAGCCGCAGTCGCCCTAGGGTACCCCGACGCGGCCGCGGGGCCGTCAGGCCCTGGCAGAGTCCCACCTCCCTCCGGTGAGGAGGTGGTGGCGCCACCACAGAGAGAGAAGTTGAAAAAGAAAATAAAGAAAGAAAAAGACGGGGGCAAAAAAAGGGAGGATCGTACCTGGGTCTCTCGTGCCTCCTCGGTCACGGTGGTTCTCCTCCTCCATCGTGGTCGGATCGAGGTAAGGGAGGTCCCCGGAGATTAAAACCCACTCCGGCATCACTTCGGAGGAGGTTTAGCCCCTCCCTCTCCCATTGCTCCCACCCTGGAGAAGGGCACCCCTCGGCCGCTGTCGCCGGAGCGGCTGCAGGCCGAGGAAGCGTCGGCCTCCTCAGGGGAGCTCCCAGGGTCGTCGGCCTCCTCAGGGGAGCTCCCAGGGGCTCGACCCCACCTCGAGGACCCCGTTCGACTCGTCCGGCACCACTTCGGTGGAGGTCCAGGGCCTTCCCTTCTGCCGCTCCGAGGTGGGAGCATCTCTCGGAGGAGGCTCACCCCACGGTGGCACGGCGAGAGGGAGAAGAGGAGGGGGGGAAGCAAAGAGAGAGGAAGGATGGGAGAAGGGCTCGGCTGGAGGTAAAAGAAGAAGAAAGAAAGGGGCTAGGGCTCCCGGTGGAGACGGAGGGGGAGAGAGAGAGAGAGAGGAGAATGGAGACGAAGAGGCGAGAAATCACTTGTACTACTAAAAAATGGAAAGTCTACGGACAATCCACTGTTCCCTCTTCCTAAGAAGGCCAAGAAGATCCTTGTAGCTGGGAGCCATGCCGACAACTTGGGCTGTCCGTGTGGAGGATGGACTATCACTTGGCAAGGACGCAATGGAAACAATCTAACAATTGGTAAACATTCTAAACACCTTAGATTGACTTTGTTTCTTATTTCTTTCAGACATTGCAGAGCATGGTAATGTTTTGAACTTCGAGCGATCCTTTGCAACAGGAACCACAATCCTTGATGCCATCAAGGCCATTGTTGACACCACCACCAAGGTTGTCTCCTCTGGAAAATTATCGAAGTGGAATCTAGATTAAGCTACAAGACCTAACAAGTGTTCACGTATGAGAAGGAAAACACAAGCAACAGTGCACTTTTCTATTTTCCCCTTTTTTATTGAGGTTAACAAGAAATGTTACTAACATCTCTTTTCTTCGTTAGATCATAAAGTATAAATTCGGCTGTCTAACAAATGTTTGTCCTTTACATAATCAAACAAATCGATCTGATTTTTCTTTCCCCCTTTAATGGTAAAACACCAAAAATACTGTGTTCAACAAGAATGTCAAATATAGGCGATAGTAGATATGATACTACCATAAAGTTTTCCTCCGAATAAAAAAAGAAAGATAGTACCATAAACTAGAAAGCATGAAAAAAATAATTAGCTGTCACTTCAAATACTTACTAGAAGCCCTAATTGTGAGAGAAACTTGAATACAAAGAGCATTTTAAGCCCTTTCAATCTAATTATTTCAACACAAATTTTTTATCTTATTTCAGACTATAAACATGCAGCGAAAGGAAAAAATATATAAGACTGCCTGTTGCTTTCGCATTCAAATGAAAAATAAAAATGTAAGGTCTCGCAGGCCTGAATGAGGCGAAGGTTAATAGGGTCTTCTCGAGGGTTGCTCAAAAAACAAAAAGAAAAAAGAAAAAAACCAAGGTGGTTCATAGGAGGAGGCTTGTAGGTTTACTTTCCATGTCAATTGCCCAGTGATTTGTCATTTAACTATAACTAGCTATGCACAAGGTTGACACAATGGCAGTTCACTTAATATCCTGCATGCACACATATGGCAGCAGATATCAGGAGGTATTCCCATAGACTGTAGGAGTGACATCATTGTTGATTTCTGAACCAATTCGGCCAAAGATTGAAAAGTCAGCTATATCTTTTTATATGATTCGTGAGTGCCATTAATTATTGGATTACTGTTAAAACTATTGAAAAATCACAATCAGCACAACATTCTGGAATGGCGCTGTCTCGTAAAAATATCAGCTCAACGTGCTATAGATGCCCCTGTCCAGATTGGGTTGAAAAGTTTTTGTTCACATGAAACAGACATCCCTCTAACATTCTAGTTTTCTCTAACTGTTCCACTATGATATCTAAATATTATGGCGTTATAAATGCGAAAGATCTTACCATTAGCATTTCTTATTCGTCAGTGTCAAAGTTCCTCATAGTTGTATGGCCTCATCTAGCATATATCGGTAGAGCCAAATTTGTCATTTCCTTTGTTGTTCAATTTAAAGCCCTTCTTGGGTCCTAAATCTTAGAATCTTAGATACAGAAACCAGCTTTGTGGCAAACCAGTGTCCTTTTAGCCCAAATGGCTTCTCCCCTCTGTTTCAATGGTAAAACAGAGGGAGAAAAGAAAGGAGAAGCCAAGCCCAACCAGGCCCGGCCCAGGCCTAGTGGCCAATCCGGGCCGAGCCCAGGGCACCGTAGGCTCAGCCGCAGTTGCCCTAGGGTACCCCGACGCGACCGCAGGGCCGTCAGGCCTGGCCGAGTCCCGCCTCCCTCCAGTGAGGAGGTGGTGGCACCACCACAGAGGGAGGAGGCGAAAAAGAAAATAAAAGAAAATAAAGAAAGAAAAAGAGGGGGGAGGGAAGGGAGGATCGTACCTGGGTCTCTCGAGCCTCCTTCTCGGTCACGGTGGTTCTCCTCCTCCGTCGTGGTCGGATCGAGGTAAGGGAGGTCCCAAGAGACTAAAACTCACTCCGGCATCACTTCGGGGGAGGTTTAGCCCCTCCCTCTCCCATTGCTCCCACCCTGGAGAAGGGCACCCCTCGGCCGCAGTCGCCGGAGCGGCTGCAGGCCGAGGAAGTGTCGGCCTCCTCAGGGGAGCTCCCAGGGGCTCGGCCCCACCTCGGGGACCCCGTTCGACTCCTCCGGCACCACTTCGGTGGAGGTCCAGGGCCTTCCCTTCTGCCGCTCCGAGGTGGGAGCATCTCCCGGAGGAGGCTCACCCCACGGTGGCACGGCAAGAGGGAGAAGAGGAGGGGGGAAGCGAAGAGAGAGGAAGGACGGGAGAAGGTCTCGGCCGGAGGTGAAAGAAGAAGAAAGGGCTAGGGCTTCCGGTGGAGACGGAGGGGGGGAGAGAGAGAGAGGAGAATGGAGACGAAGAGGCGAGAAAACACTTGTACTACTAAAAAATGGAAAGTCTACGGACAATCCACTGTTACCTCTTCCTAAGAAGGCCAAGAAGATCCTCGTAGCTGGGAGACATGGCGACAACTTGGGCTGTCAGTGTGGAGGATGGACTATCACTTGGCAAGAACGCAGTGGGAACAATCTAACAATTGGTAAACATTCTAAACACCTTAGATTGACTTTGTTTCTTATTTCTTTCAGACAGCGCAGAGCATGGTAATGTTTTGAACTTCGAGCGATCCTTTGCAACAGGAACCACAATCCTTGATGCCATCAAGGCCATTGTTGACACCACCACCAAAGTTGTCTACTCTGGAAAATTATCGAAGTGGAATCTAGATTAAGCTACAAGACCTAACAAGTGTTCACGTATGAGAAGAAAAACACAAGCAACAGTGCACTTTTCTATTTTTCCCTTTTTTATTGAGGTTAACAGGAAATGTTACTAACATCTCTTTTCTTCGTTAGTGGCATTAATTATTGGATTACTGTTAAAACTATTCACAAATCACAATCAGCACAACATTCTACAATGGGGCTGTCTCGTAAAAATATCAGCCCAATGTGCTATAGATGGCCCTGTCCAGATTGGGTTGAAAAGTTTTTGTTCACATAAAACAGACATCCCTCTAACATTCTAGTTTTCTCTAACTGTTCCACTATCATATCTAAATATTATGGCGTTATAAATGCGAAAGATCTTAACGTTAGCATTTCTTATTCGTCAATGTCTAAGTTCCTCATAGTTGTATGGCCTCATCTAGCATATATCGGTAGAGCCAAATTTGTCATTTTCTTTGTTGTTCAATTTAAAGCCCTTCTTGGGTCCTAAATTTTAGATACAGAAACCAGCTTTGCAGCAAACCAGTGTCCTTTTAGCCTAAATGGCTTCTCCCCTCTGCTTCAGTGGTGAAACAGAGGGAGAAAAGAAAGAAGAAGCCGAGCCCAACCAGGCCCAGTTGCCAATCCGGGCCGAGCCCATCTGGGCTCGGCTTGCGGGCACCCAGGGCACCGCAGGCTCAGTCGTGATTGCCCTAGGATACCCCGACGCGACCGCAGGGCCGTCAGGCCCTGGCCGAGTCCCACCTCCCTCCAGTGAGAAGGTGGTAGCACCACCACAGAGGGAGGCGAAAAAGAAAATAAAAAAAATAAATAAAGAAAAAGAGGGGGAAAAAATGGAGGATTGTACCGGGATCTCTCGCGCCTCCTTCTCGGTCACGGTGGTTCTCCTCCTCCGCCGTGGTCGGATCGGGGTAAGGGAGGTCCCCGTAGACTAAAACTCACTCCGGCATCACTTCGGAGGAGGTTTAGCCCCTCCCTCTCCCACTGCTCCCACCCTGGAGAAGGGCACCCCTCGCCCGCAGTCGCCGGAGCGGCTGCAGGCCGAGGAAGCGTCGGCCTCCTCAGGGGAGCTCCCAGGGGCTCGGCCCCACCTCGGGGACCCCGTTCGACTCCTCCGGCACCACTTCGGAGGAGGTCCAGGGCCTTCCCTTCTGCCGCTCCGAGGTGGAAGCATCTCCCGGAGGAGGCTCACCCCACGGTGGCATGGCGAGAGGGAGAAGAGGAGGGGGGAAAGCAAAAAGAGAGGAAGGATGGGAGAAGAGCTCGGGCGGAGGTGAAAGAAGAAGAAAGAAAGGGGCTAGGGCTTCCGATGGAGACGGAGGGGGAGAGAGAGAGAGGAGAATGGAGACGAAGAGGCGATAAATCACTTGTACTACTAAAAAATGGAATGTCTACGGACAATCCACTGTTGCCTCTTCCTAAGAAGGCCAAGAAGATCCTTGTAGCTGGGAGCCATGCCGACAACTTGGGCTGTCAGTGTGGAGGATGGACTATCACTTGGCAAGGACGCAGTGGGAACATTCTAGCAATTGGTAAACATTCTAAACACCTTAGATTGACTTTGTTTCTTATTTCTTTCAGACATTGCAGAGCATGGTAATGTTTTGAACTTCGAGCGATCCTTTGCAACAGGAACCACAATCCTTGATGCCATCAACGCCATTGTTGACACCACCACCAAGGTTGTCTACTCTGGAAAATTATCGAAGTGGAATCTAGATTAAGCTACAAGACCTAACAAGTGTTCACGTATGAGAAGGAAAACACAAGCAACAGTGCACTTTTCTATTTTTCCCTTTTTTATTGAGGTTAACAAGAAATGTTACTAACATCTCTTTTCTTCGTTAGAATCATAAAGTATAAATTCGACTGTCTAACAAATGTCTGTCCTTTACATAATCAAACAAATAGATCTGATTTTTCTTTTCCCCCTTTAATGGTAAAACACCAAAAATACTGTGTTCAACAAGAATGTCAAATATAGGAGATAGTAGATATGATACTACCATAAAGTTTTCCTCAAAATAAAAAAAGAAAGATAGTACCATAAAGCATGAAAAAAATAATTAGCTGTCACTTCAAATACTTACTAGAAGCCCTAATTGTGAGAGAAACTTGAATACGAAGAGCATTTTAAGCCCTTTCAATCTAATTATTTCAACACAAATTTCTTATCTTATTTCAGACCATAAACATGCAGCGAAGGGGAAAAATATATAAGATTTGCATGTTGCTTTCGCATTCAAATGAAAAATAAAAATGTACGGTCTCGCAGGCCTGAATGTGGTGAAGGTTAATAGGGTCTTCTCGTGGGTTGCTCAAAAAACAAAAAGAAAAAAGAAAAAAACTAAGGTGGTTCATAGGAGGAGGCTTGCAGGTTTACTTTCCATGTCAATTGCCCAGTGATTTGTCATTTAACTATAACTAGTCTATGCACAAGGTTGACACAGTGGCAGTTCACTTATTATCCTGCATGCACACATATGGCAGCAGATATCAGGAGGTATTCCCATAGACTGTAGGAGTGACATCATTATTGATTTCAGAACCAATTCGGCCAAAGATTGAAAAGTCAATTATATCTTTTTATATGATTCGTGAGTGCCATTAATTATTGGATTACTATTAAAACTATTCACAAATCACAATCAGCACAACATTCTAGAATGGGGCTGTCTCGTAAAAATATCAGCTCAATGTGCTATAGATGGCCCTGTCCAGATTGGGTTGAAAAGTTTTTGTTCACACATGAAACAGACATCCCTCTAACATTCTAGTTTTCTCTAACTGTTCCACTATCATATCTAAATATTATGGCGTTATAAATGCGAAAGATCTTAACATTAGCATTTCTTATTCTTCAGTGTCAAAGATCTTAGCATATATCGGTAGAGCCAAATTTGTCATTTTCTTTGTTGTTCAATTTAAAGCCCTTCTTGGGTCCTAAATCTTAGATACAGAAACCAGCTTTGTAGCAAACGAGTGTCCTTTTAGCCTAAATGGCTTCTCCCCTCTGCTTCAATGGTGAAACAGAGGGAGAAAAGAAAGGTGGCTTCTCCCCTCTAGAATCTTAGATTCTGCATTAGTAGCAATGGGTGACACGCAAGTTTCCTGCATAAAATTCTTTCAGAAATTGCCAGCAGTTGAAGAAAAACTATGCATGTAGAAAAGTGCAATGCTCAATACATATTTGGAAACTTAACCACTAATTTGAAATAACAAAATAGTATCAAATATACGTCACTTTGTGTAGAAGTGTCGCCACATGTAGAATCACTTAAAGCATTCTCCTGGGGAAAAGAAAAATCAATGGGCATGCAATGTTAAACAAAATTTCCTCTCTAACAAGCTGGTTTTATCCATACCGCACTTAAAAAGCTGGTTTCACACAAAAAAAAATATATGGATTGACCACATCTAATGTATCCACATTCATAGCAGCATTTGATAAGACATCATCCTTCATTACAATTTTATAAATTATTCAATTAAAATATGGATCCTAAAATATAAGAGAACACATACTCTCCAAAAAATTATTTTTGAAATACATTCTCCCTGCAGCATTAAGGTTGTTCTAAGTCATGAATTCCAACTCAGTAAAGTTATGCCTCTATATAGTTTATTTGTCTCGATAATATAGATCAAAGGAATTTGTTGCACAAAATTTGTTTAAATCAAATTAAAAATAAGCATATAAATACTACTGCAACTTCAATTTTATTGTGGTAAGGTAATTCATTTAATGTGCAGAATTACCATGTCTAAATATCTGCAGATTTTCAAAAAAAAAAAAAAGGCACACCTATTTTCCGTATAGCATGAAAGAACTAATTTGAGAATTAAGTGGGTTTATTACCTTGATAGATTTGGTGCTAGGACTTGTAGCATTGAACGGCTTCCTAAGAGCATGGCAAACCAAAAGTTACTTCTGATGGATCATGTGAAAGGACAAATTAAGTAACTCTAAACACATACCTTCCTTTTGTCAGAGATGTACTATTCTTTGTTTTCTTCTCAAATGAGCTAAATTGGGAGGGTCCAGGTTTCTTCATAGAATTGCTCAACGGTTGGGGCCTGTGTGTAGAAGGGTAGCCGAGCCAAGGTGTTGAGACACAACGAGAAGTCAATGTCCCAGTTACCATGTTCGCGTTGGAGCTCTGACCCAAAGGCTTCTTCCCTGTTACCTGCTGCATTGGGCTGGGCTTACTCCCAAATAGTGCTTCGTGCTTGGCAGCAAACTGCTCCCGCAGTCTCTTTTGTTCCTACATAAAATGATGGCCGAAGGAGTAAGCACAGATATTTCTTGGCACTAGCAGATAAAATACATAAAATACAAAATATAGAGCATCTAGCAGATAGACACTGGAAGCAAGAAAAACAGAAAATGAAAGCCCACCCATATTCGCCGCTTCTCCTCCTCTCTCTGATGCCTGAGCACAGTATGTTCTTCCAAGGTCTCTAGCAATCTTACCTGAAATATCAAAAGGACAGGCTTTAAATAAATCATAAGCTGTCACTAATTTGGCATATGTTTCCGGAGATCAAATTCTACCTTGTCATACATGAACGGGATTCCTTTTTCCTTTTCCCAGGCTTTTATTTTTTGCAGAGAGGTTCTCTATCAAGGCTACACAATGATAGGGTTAGTTTGTCAGAGAACTAACACTGCAGGAAAAGACAAGACAGAAAACAAATATATGAATTAAAAAACAAAAGATGTACAAATATTACAGCCCTCTTTGCTAGCATTTTGTGAAAATGGAATGGTCGAGTAGCAGCTCTCTTTGCCTAATTAATAGATAGTAGTAATAACCTTGAATCATGGCATGAACATTACTTCATTGAAGGCATTGCATCTGGAAGGCTTTTAAAACTGAAGTATGCAAACAAATTATTAGCTTTTAGAGATTCTATACTGTTGTGGGATGGGGTTCCCAGTTTAGTCCCACATCGGCTAATCAGCGGAAAGGTCTGTGCCTTATAATGAGGAGGCCTAAAACCTTTCCTCACAAGGCGCCCCTACGGGGGACAAAACCGTGAGGGACACCTGTCCAGCAGCCACGCGCCTGCAGGTGGGTCCGCCACCGTGCGAGCCAAAGCGCCCACGGTTCCCAAAGCGGACAATACCATATCGCTCTGCCGAGCTGAGCTGTTCCAGCACTCTCTCGTTTAGACGAGGCGCCCCTACGGGGGACAAAACCGTGAGGGACGCCTAAGCCCCCTGTACGAGCTCCGCGCCTGCAGGTGGGTGCGCACCCCGTGCGAGCTCCGCGCCTACGGGGCCCAAAGCGGACAATACCATATCGCTCTGCCGAGCTGAGCTGCTCCAGCACTCTCTCGTTCAGACGAGGCGCCTTTTATAGGACAAAACCGTGAGGGTAGGGGGCAACCTCCGCGGACCCCCGCGCCGTCAGGGCTCGGGACTGTCATTGGGACTGTCATTGGGCTCCGGCCCTGGGCGACCTCCCGCAGACCCGAAGCGGCAATCCCAGAGCGGACAATACCTCGTGAGGGACGCAGATGCTTTCCCTGCTCGGCCGGTGTGTGGGCTGGTGTCGGGGTTCCGACCCCACATCAGATGGCGCTAGAGGAAGGGACCCGGCCACGCACAGACCTTCCCACTGGGGGGGCTGTGTTGTGGGATGGGGTTCCCAGTTTAGTCCCACATCGGCTAATCAGCGGAAAGGTCTGTGCCTTATAATGAGGAGGCCTAAAACCTTTCCTCACGAGGCGCCCCTACGGGGGACAAAACCGTGAGGGACACCTGTCCAGCAGCCACGCGCCTGCAGGTGGGTCCGCCACCGTGCGAGCCAAATCGCCCACGGTTCCCAAAGCGGACAATACCATATCGCTCTGCCGAGCTGAGCTGTTCCAGCACTCTCTCGTTTAGACGAGGCGCCCCTACGGGGGACAAAACCGTGAGGGACGCCTAAGCCCCCTGTACGAGCTCTGCGCCTGCAGGTGGGTGCGCACCCCGTGCGAGCTCCGCGCCCACGGGGCCCAAAGCGGACAATACCATATCGCTCTGCCGAGCTGAGCTGCTCCAGCACTCTCTCGTTCAGACGAGGCGCCTTTTATAGGACAAAACCGTGAGGGTAGGGGGCAACCTCCGCGGACCCCCGCGCCGTCAGGGCTCGGGACTGTCATTGGGACTGTCATTGGGCTCCGGCCCTGGGCGACCTCCCGCAGACCCGAAGCGGCAATCCCAGAGCGGACAATACCTCGTGAGGGACGCAGATGCTTTCCCTGCTCGGCCGGTGTGTGGGCTGGTGTCGGGGTTCCGACCCCACATCAGATGGCGCTAGAGGAAGGGCCCCGGCCACGCATAGACCTTCCCACTGGGGGGGCTGTGTTGTGGGATGGGGTTCCTTCCTCTAGCGCCATCTGATGTGGGCTGTGTTGTGGGCTCGGGACCTTCCCACTGGGGGGGCTGTGTTGTGGGATGGGGTTCCCAGTTTAGTCCCACATCGGCTAATCAGCGGAAAGGTCTGTGCCTTATAATGAGGAGGCCTAAAACCTTTCCTCACGAGGCGCCCCTACGGGGGACAAAACCGTGAGGGACACCTGTCCAGCAGCCACGCGCCTGCAGGTGGGTCCGCCACCGTGCGAGCCAAAGTGCCCACGGTTCCCAAAGCGGACAATACCATATCGCTCTGCCGAGCTGAGCTGTTCCAGCACTCTCTCGTTTAGACAAGGCGCCCCTACGGGGGACAAAACCGTGAGGGACGCCTAAGCCCCCTGTACGAGCTCCGCGCCTGCAGGTGGGTGCGCACCCCGTGCGAGCTCCGCGCCCACGGGGCCCAAAGCGGACAATACCATATCGCTCTGCCGAGCTGAGCTGCTCCAGCACTCTCTCGTTCAGACGAGGCGCCTTTTATAGGACAAAACCGTGAGGGTAGGGGGCAACCTCCGCGGACCCCCGCGCCGTCAGGGCTCGGGACTGTCATTGGGACTGTCATTGGGCTCCGGCCCTGGGCGACCTCCCGCAGACCCGAAGCGGCAATCCCAGAGCGGACAATACCTCGTGAGGGACGCAGATGCTTTCCCTGCTCGGCCGGTGTGTGGGCTGGTGTCGGGGTTCCGACCCCACATCAGATAGCGCTAGAGGAAGGGACCCGGCCACGCACAGACCTTCCCACTGGGGGGGCTATGTTGTGGGATGGGGTTCCCAGTTTAGTCCCACATCGGCTAATCAGCGGAAAGGTCTGTGCCTTATAATGAGGAGGCCTAAAACCTTTCCTCACGAGGCGCCCCTACGGGGGACAAAACCGTGAGGGACACCTGTCCAGCAGCCACGCGCCTGCAGGTGGGTCCGCCACCGTGCGAGCCAAAGCGCCCACGGTTCCCAAAGCGGACAATACCATATCGCTCTGCCGAGCTGAGCTGTTCCAGCACTCTCTCGTTTAGACGAGGCGCCCCTACGGGGGACAAAACCGTGAGGGACGCCTAAGCCCCCTGTACGAGCTCCGCGCCTGCAGGTGGGTGCGCACCCCGTGCGAGCTCCACGCCCACGGGGCCCAAAGCGGACAATACCATATCGCTCTGCCGAGCTGAGCTGCTCCAGCACTCTCTCGTTCAGACGAGGCGCCTTTTATAGGACAAAACCGTGAGGGTAGGGGGCAACCTCCGCGGACCCCCGCGCCGTCAGGGCTCGGGACTGTCGTTGGGACTGTCATTGAGCTCCGGCCCTGGGCGACCTCCCGCAGACCCGAAGCGGCAATCCCAGAGCGGACAATACCTCGTGAGGGACGCAGATGCTTTCCCTGCTCGGCCGGTGTGTGGGCTGGTGTCGGGGTTCCGACCCCACATCAGATGGCGCTAGAGGAAGGGACCCGGCCACGCACAGACCTTCCCACTGGGGGGGCTGTGTTGTGGGATGGGGTTCCCAGTTTAGTCCCACATCGGCTAATCAGCGGAAAGGTCTGTGCCTTATAATGAGGAGGCCTAAAACCTTTCCTCACGAGGCGCCCCTACGGGGGACAAAACCGTGAGGGACACCTGTCCAGCAGCCACGCGCCTGCAGGTGGGTCCGCCACCGTGCGAGCCAAATCGCCCACGGTTCCCAAAGCGGACAATACCATATCGCTCTGCCGAGCTGAGCTGTTCCAGCACTCTCTCGTTTAGACGAGGCGCCCCTACGGGGGACAAAACCGTGAGGGACGCCTAAGCCCCCTGTACGAGCTCTGCGCCTGCAGGTGGGTGCGCACCCCGTGCGAGCTCCGCGCCCACGGGGCCCAAAGCGGACAATACCATATCGCTCTGCCGAGCTGAGCTGCTCCAGCACTCTCTCGTTCAGACGAGGCGCCTTTTATAGGACAAAACCGTGAGGGTAGGGGGCAACCTCCGCGGACCCCCGCGCCGTCAGGGCTCGGGACTGTCATTGGGACTGTCATTGGGCTCCGGCCCTGGGCGACCTCCCGCAGACCCGAAGCGGCAATCCCAGAGCGGACAATACCTCGTGAGGGACGCAGATGCTTTCCCTGCTCGGCCGGTGTGTGGGCTGGTGTCGGGGTTCCGACCCCACATCAGATGGCGCTAGAGGAAGGGCCCCGGCCACGCATAGACCTTCCCACTGGGGGGGCTGTGTTGTGGGATGGGGTTCCTTCCTCTAGCGCCATCTGATGTGGGCTGTGTTGTGGGCTCGGGACCTTCCCACTGGGGGGGCTGTGTTGTGGGATGGGGTTCCCAGCTTAGTCCCACATCGGCTAATCAGCGGAAAGGTCTGTGCCTTATAATGAGGAGGCCTAAAACCTTTCCTCACGAGGCGCCCCTACGGGGGACAAAACCGTGAGGGACACCTGTCCAGCAGCCACGCGCCTGCAGGTGGGTCCGCCACCGTGCGAGCCAAAGTGCCCACGGTTCCCAAAGCGGACAATACCATATCGCTCTGCCGAGCTGAGCTGTTCCAGCACTCTCTCGTTTAGACAAGGCGCCCCTACGGGGGACAAAACCGTGAGGGACGCCTAAGCCCCCTGTACGAGCTCCGCGCCTGCAGGTGGGTGCGCACCCCGTGCGAGCTCCGCGCCCACGGGGCCCAAAGCGGACAATACCATATCGCTCTGCCGAGCTGAGCTGCTCCAGCACTCTCTCGTTCAGACGAGGCGCCTTTTATAGGACAAAACCGTGAGGGTAGGGGGCAACCTCCGCGGACCCCCGCGCCGTCAGGGCTCGGGACTGTCATTGGGACTGTCATTGGGCTCCGGCCCTGGGCGACCTCCCGCAGACCCGAAGCGGCAATCCCAGAGCGGACAATACCTCGTGAGGGACGCAGATGCTTTCCCTGCTCGGCCGGTGTGTGGGCTGGTGTCGGGGTTCCGACCCCACATCATATACAGTGACAAATCATCCCCTTGGCCTCTTTGTATATGCCATTAATGGATATGAAGCGTGTTGGGAGCCAAAGATAAGCTTGATGATACACTCTAAAAAAGTAAATTTGTTCTGTACTAGCTCACTAGAGATGATTGCTCCATGGATGTCCAAATAACCATGCATCATTCTACCCTATGGAGTTTCTCGGCTAGTTAAGGATGATGCCTGTGCCTTGGATATAGACTTTTTAAGACAAATGGAACAGCCATTCGCATACATTAATCTTCTTAAAAGAAAGTTCTTAAGAGAGACACATTGGGAAATCATATGCTATACCATATCTAGAAGGGCAAAAAATTAATAAATATCTATATGAGATGGAAATACCATTATAACAATACTGCATAATAAAAAGGAAAAAAAATAGACTACTACTATATGTGTGTGGACATATGTAAGTTCTAATATTAAACATAAACTCGAGTGTTCGTGAGGCATTATCTCATATGATTGTCTCCACACTCCTAACAGCACTCCCATCTCAAATTAACATAACCCCACTTAGTACATTTGTTACTTTTCGGAAAAGGTACAAGAGAGGTGAACCTATAAAAGTTGAGGGAATATGTATCGAACTAAAATAGTAAACTAGGATTGGAGGATGATCGTTATCCGCAGAACCTCGCACATGCATAGCATGTGCCAAACTCTAATGCATGGAAATATGTTCTAATAGCCTCATTTCCCCATTCTTGCTGCCATGCTGGCTTCTCTACCTTCTCCACCCCTATCTTCCTATTTCTAATTTTAATGGTCTATTGCCAATTTTCTACTCATTGATATCTATTATATCGTTTCTTATTTTGTAAATAATGATTGATTACAAACAATGTGGTGCCTGCCAAACCCCATGTCATATCCCAGCCCCCTCCATATCACAACTGCTATTTAGAACCTTGATTGTATTCTACTTATCCTTTATAACAAAAGATAAGTAGCTAATAACTTTTAAACCAATCAATCATTTTTTAAGATATTTTCATTAATTTAATTTGCTATGGAAATTAAACTAAATTATGCTGGATTATGTAATACTACATTACCATGAATCACTTGAAGCTATCTATCTATGTGTAAAGCAAAAGGCTTTGGAGCCCAAATGCATATTTGGACTCAAAATCCTTCCACTTTCCTTAATAAACATTGTACCTTGAAAAGAATCTTTAAGAAATCTGGTATGCTTATTTTCTGCAAGTTGCCAATTCTCATATAAACTAGCATTTATACAAATATATTAATAAACTAGGTGTTTGTGCATGTCTACATACATGTATACACATAAGTATGTATGTACATGAACATAACAAATTCATGACTTAGACATATTTGACAATAAAAACAATATAAACAAACACATCACAAAATCCACACACAATAAATAACTTCAGCCACATACGCACATAGTGACAAAAATGTAAACACAACACACTTGCACAATAACAAAATCCAATACAACATGAAAATCTGCATATGAACATAATAAAAAATTTCAGCCACACCCAACAAAAAGATATAAAATTGAAAATACAAGCACACAAAATAGTTATACAAACAAAACAATCATCATATACACAATATATTTGCTACAATCCACAGTCAAAACAAACAATCATAAAGGCACTTTTTTGTGCCTTGGTTCATAAGCAAGGTGCGCGCAATGCTCGCGTTTATGTGCCTAGATGAAGTCACCCTGCTTGAGGTAGGCAAAGTGCCGAGGTTGATCCTAGGTATGCCTTGTGTGACGGACCGTGCATTTCATCAAACAATTGGCACACACTTTCCTCTCTTGAGCACATGTACCAAAAGGAATCCTAAAAACTAAATTTCTGGAGACTCATGGAATTCACTTGAAGCTTATGGATTTAGCTAGAAGCTAGATATTTTTTAGTATGTTTCTAGGTATTTCTGGTCAAGGAGGTGGGAAAGTTCTAAAGAGTGATCTTGAATGATCATAGCAGTTAGATTTGTGATAAATGTAGATAATCCTAACCATTCATTGTACATGGTAGTGCCTATAAAGAGGAACGCCTTATTTCGCCAAACCACCAAACAAAGAATAAGCAAACAAGAAAAGAAGCCTTGTAGAGAGTTCTCTAGTGCCATACAACTCTCCATTCACTCAAACTCTCTCTCTCTCTCTCATGTGCTCTCCCTAGCTTTCTAGTATTCTAGCTTGTGGGGCTAGCTTGGCAAGTTGACTAACAGGCAAGTGTAGACCAAGATTCGCCGTCTCGGTATCGGACCTCGTACCGGTGCCACACTAGTGCGCCCGGTACCATCCGGTTCAGGATGGTACAGCATACCATGGTGTAGACTAGCAAAGCTTCCATGTGTCGTATGGTGTATTTGAGGAAAAGCAAGCCCATGACAAGTCATACAAGAGAAAGGCAAGCCTACTTAGCTTGTTGTGGGAAAAGGTGGAGCATGATGGCTTCAAAAGTTGTCAAGGTGCAACATGATGTGGTGGAAGAAAACACCAACATGGTCTAAAAAGGGGAAAGGAAAGTCAAGACAAGTCTTACAACAAGGTGAGAAATACATAGGCAAAGATCGCGAAGGTAGAGCTGGTCATGGCCAATATGAGGGATCGGTTTAATGAGTTCAAGCAAGGCATGGAGCTTGATGAAAACTTCGGTAGGCAAGTCGAGGAACTCCGCTAGGACATGCTTAGTGTCATCAACCACGTGGGGGAAGCTCAACATCAAGAACATCTCACATTCCAAGCCTAATTACTAGAAGCCTTGATCAACCTTCAAGCTCCATTTGATGAGCTGAAGAAGAGCATAGAGACCAAAGCCAATTGGGCCACATGCAAGAGTACTGTGGTTAGTGGGTTATTGTTGCACCTACCATGGGTATCAATCCACGGGTTGAAGCTCCTGAGCCTAAGGAGTATGATGGCAAGAGGGATGCTGCAGCATATTGAGAGGAGCTTTGAGGCACTCAACTATAACGATGAAAAGTGCAAGATGAGGATTGCTACCCTTTTCCTGATTGCTACTATACTGTGGCAGAGGAAAAATGCAGAGATGGAGAAGGGTATTTGCTCAATTTGACACTTAGGATGAGCTAAAATGGGAAATTAAGAAGCGGTTCTATCCTAAGAATATCACCCATGAGGCACGAAAGAGAATGAAGGAGTTGCAAAAAAACAAGTTCGATTAGGAACTATAGGAAGGAATTCTCCTCCCATATGCTTCAAATCCCTAACATAGGGAAGGGGGACCAGCTGTTCAACTTCATGGATGATCTCAAACCACGGGCTGCCACTGAATTGCAAAGGCGTTGTATGAAGCGTATCTTAACTGCCCTCAACCAAGGTGAAGTTTAAAAGGCCAAAGTCTTCTAAGGGTCCAAAGGGTGATCATGCCAAAGGTAGAGGAGCAAAGGGGTTTAAGCCCTCTCTCATGGCAAGGAAGATGGCCATTCTAACACTGAACACCCAAGGGTGGAGGCAAGCCACCAAATGGCAAGAAGGTTGATAAGGAAGCCTTAAGGTAATAGTTTTCTATATGACAGTCCACATTGGACTAGATATTGTCCTAACAGGGGTGCACTCAATGATATGTTTGAGGAGCAAGAGCTAAGATAGTGCTCCAATGAGTTGTCTGACTACTAAACACCTTGAAAGGCTAATCCGATGCCCGAAACTACAAAGTTCAAACCTTGATGTATATCAAGACCTGGAAAGTCCACCCATGTGATGGTGGACACAGATGTGTCACCATTCTATCAAATTAGATGAGGTAAAGCAGCTTGGGCTTAAGGTGGGCAAGGGGAAGGGCTGGGTAAAGATGTGGGGTAGCCCATTGATGGTGTAGAGTTGCACCTAGGCTCGTGGAGTAGATTTGCGCCTAGGCACTTGGACCGATAAGGTTGATTTCTTGTAGATGCCCATCAATAACTTTGAAACGGTTGTAGGCATGGAGTCCCTAAAGCAATTCAATGAGATGTCCTTGCCTCATTACAACTCAATGTCCACTTGAGGGAGGACGCACCATCGTGCCAACAATGGCCAAGCTTAGTCCTAGTGCAAAGCTTCACTTTGCAATGCAAGTAACCAAGGGTTAAGTGGAAGCGGAAGTGGAAGTCACTTATTTGGCTACATTGAGAGGTCATAGTATGATGGTGCTAATGAGAACTCCATGGAGCTTCTAAGCAAACTAAGGGAGTTCCATGATCTAGTTCAACAGCTTTCAAGGAGGCAAAATCTTGGCATAAGCAAGCAAATGCCGCACGCTCCTACCTTGACAAAGCTACAAAGAAGACAACCATCACTTGGGCTATATCTTTGTACCTTTTGACAGTTAATTATGACTTTCAACAGATTAGATTCTTCGCATTTGAGATTTTTTTGTCGTTTTTTATTACTTTCAGTAGTTAAGGTTAATTTTAAGCAACCATCATGCAACTCTACTATGGTATAGAAATTTTTGCCATTAACAACAAGAGAAACTTGTTTCATCTGATATACAATTAATTCGAAGTTAACACAAAGTTATCAAATAAAGATTCAAGACCATAAAACTACTCCAATGTTAGATAGTTGGATTATGAACTAAGATTATTCTAAAAACTAGGTTTAAATATCTCAATTAAAACAATTTATAGCATAAGCAAGTTTAAATGGTTGCCCCTCATGCCTACAAAACTAATACTAGTGAACCAATTACCATACAGTCCATGTGGATTAAAATGTAAAAATCAAACAAAAAGAGAATATATAATCTACTAGGAGTCAAATAAAATTTAACTAATTCACTTCATGAAATAGATAACACTCACAGGGTATTTTGCTAACAAGTACCCGAGCTTTTTCTGCGCGCTTCAGATTCTTATATGCTCCTCGACAAGCATTATAACGATTTTGATCCTACAAAAGCATTGAAATGAGGGATCAAAATAAAGAAAAGAAAAGAAATTCCATAAGCTTCACCTATCATTCCTAAAATAACTAAGATGAGTCCAATATCTAACTGATTAAAGATTGTTGTTAGGGGAGCATACAAAAGTTCAAACTAATAGATTTCTATTTGATACCAAGATATTCTATACATAGGTGACATATATTTTTTAAATCTCTAAAATTTTGTATATGTACATTATATGGCATTTTGCTTATTGAAGTACTAACTTGACTTATCGGGCATTTTAGTATATATGTTTGCATGGAAGGCTCGGGTTCTCTTTTTTGTATTCGCATGGCATGTAATTGAGATGTGACCAAGGTTTTATCCTCAACAGCCTATCTCGTGACAAGAAAAGAATTTATTCAAAGAACTCATGACGAACTAGTAGCAATCATCTATCTGACTATCTCCACACAACATGGATTATTTCATGGGCAGCATAGTTTGTGCCTATGGCAATGAGAACTCGCAGTATATTGACAATTTTCGGAAGACATTTGTTTGCCTCATTTACAAAATTACTGGCAATAAGCCTACTTCTGATAACAATTCTGTATCATTTTAAGAGAAATATTCCAAAAACATGTGTCCCATTAAGCTAGGCAAAGGCTCCTACTTCCTATTAACCATAAAGCCTCTTAGACATACTACCTCTTTCAAGAGATAAAAACCTCTTGGTCCTATTTCATAGAATAACTTTAACAGAGAATAATGCCAAAATAAAGATTTGAAAAAGAGCAGGGTGTTGACAATTGTGAAAAAAATATAATTTAAGAAATAAGAAGCATAAAGCATTGTCCGAACTATATATGCATCAAAACTATCCAAAATTTACCTGGTTAAGAAGATCATAATCATCCAATAAATAAACATAGATTTAAACTAAACTGGAGAAATCCAGCATCATAAATCATTCTAGACTGTCTTGTTGTTTGTTATTTAACATGTCGACTTCAGAGTTCCAACTTCCAAGTAACTCATCATGCAAACTAGTATTTCACAACTAATTTTACACATTAACAGCATAAGTAAATAAATTTCATGGCGAAACCTAGAAGGGACACAATAAAAACATATCTTAAACTCCATCCGTGGGGCCCTACAGTGTTTATTATATATTTCTTGTTCATTTGAAAAAGCATATTTCATATAAACATTTAATAGGTAAAAAGGAAACTACTTTAAGGTACATCTGGCACCAACTAAAGCAAAAAATGAACCTAACTAGCATTGATATAAGAATATGCCCCTTCATACAATAATCTATCCTTTCAAATTCTATGTCTTTTCTTGGTCATTTTTTTATTTTTTTAATTCAATCCGTATGATTAAATCCAGTTAACATGAGACAGCTAAGAGTGCAAACCATATACCAGCCATGACAAGAAAATATTTGTTATCTTGGCTCAAACAACTCCGATCGAAAAATTTAATGACTACAACTTGCAAAAAGAAAACAAGGGAAAAATTCTGATCCTTTTCCTAGAACATACTAAGATTGGTAATTCATTATTCCGGGGGTTCCCAAAATATATTGTACCTAGCTCCCTATCACCAGCTAATTTTTTTTAAGATGAAAAGCCAATCAAGTGCTTACAAGCCTTCCTGGTCAAATAAGATAATATTCACCTTACATGCAACTTGATGATAATGTGGTGTGACATTATGTGGAAGTTTGGCATGTCCTTGACACACAATGGTTTGTGGCTGACATGGAAAACTTTGAGCATGAAAAAATATTTATACCATCAAGGTTGAGAGGGCAAAAACATACTCTACAATGTATGAGACTTGCAAGGCCAAAAAACACAAGTAGATGTAGGGTCTTATGCCCTTACCAAAAAGCTAGAAATATAATTTAGTGAAACCCATTGGTTTTAGGGCGAGTCTTGCAACACAAGAATAAAAATGAGAAGCACACATTAGCAAAAAAGCAAGATTGAGGCACAATTTGTTTGCTATTCTCTTCTACAGGTATGAGAAGAGAAGAACATGTTGGTAAATAAAAACTTCTAGACAAGAATTTGGGAGCCAAACAGCAGGAAAAACTGGCTGCTAACAGATAATCTGCAGCTTGAAAAGAACATGTAGGTAAATAAAAAAAAAAATACGGATCTTGTCCAGCTATCCCCATTATTCCATGTCTCATATGCGTAATTTAATTTCTTTCATTAGGTGTAATTAATTAGCTTTACTTTCAACTAACTGTTATGTAAAAGATTAACCTAATAGATAAGTAAACAGAAATAAAAATATGTTATGTAATTGAATGCATTAGTGTAATGTATGGCAATAGAATATAAAGCCAAACTATGAATTTGGGGGTTATACAACCATAAACTAAGACAACATGACATTGAACTAGCAATACCAGTAGGAGGCAGTAAAGCTAGATAACATAGCTAGAATATTATCATGGCTGATGAAAGAACATATATGAAGAGATTTTTGTCCTCAGGGAGAGCCAAAAGGCCTACCTCTTCACATATGTTCTGGTGAGATTAGAAAAACCATTCTGCAGGATCCCTACTACATTTTAATTCACCACAATCAAGGTATGAAAATAATGCAAGGTTACCCTCTCATAGTCATCAAGCCATTTCTCTTCCTCTGATGCGAACACCCATTTCTTCACCTTCTCCAAAATGTCTTTCCTGCTAAGGGCTTGCTCTTTGGCCTTTGCAATCTGATCATCCATGTCTGATAAAAGCTCAGAGAGATCTACTTTCCCTAGAATTCCATTAAAAAATAAATGTTACTCATTTTTAAACTATATAGTGATTATTTGGTTAGGAAATATGTTATTAATCTGATCAATAACCGTAAGATCAATATCGACAAAAGAAAAAAGAAGAAGAACAAGAAATAAGTCTAGGTTATGAAAAAGAAAATAAAGAAAGAAAAGAGGGGGGCAAAAAAAAGGGAGGATCGTACCTGGGTCTCTCGCGCCTCCTTCTCGGTCACGGTGGTTCTCCTCCTCCGCCGTGGTCGGATCGGGGTAAGGGAGGTCCCCGGAGACTAAAACTCACTCCGGCATCACTTCGGAGGAGGTTTAGCCCCTCCCTCTCCCACTGCTCCCACCCTGGAGAAGGGCACCCCTCGCCCGCAGTCGCCGGAGCGGCTGCAGGCCGAGGAAGCGTCGGCCTCCTCAGGGGAGCTCCCAGGGGCTCGGCCCTACCTCGGGGACCCCGTTTGACTCCTCCGGCACCACTTCGGAGGAGGTCCAGGGCCTTCCCTTCTGCTGCTCCGAGGTGGGAGCATCTCCCGGAGGAGGCTCACCCCACGGTGGCACGGCGAGAGGGAGAAGAGGAGGGGGGGAAGCAAAGAGAGAGGAAGGACGGGAGAAGGGCTCGGTCGGAGGTGAAAGAAGAAGAAAGAAAGGGGCTAGGGCTTCCGGTGGAGACGAAGGAAGGAAGGAAGGCGAGAGAGAGAGAGAGAGAGAGAGAGAGAGAGAGAGAGAGAGAGAGAATGGAGGCGAGGAGGCGAAGAGGCGAGAAAATTCTGGAAGAAAGACCCTTAACGGGTCCGGCATAACGGGGCGGATCCTGGTTCGGGTCCGAAACCCGTTAATAGCAATAAAAAGTAATTGGCTTAGCCAAATCTGACTAAGCCCAATCCCAATCAGATTGGGCTAAAACTGGACGAGCCCAAATTGCAGACCAGGTTAAGTCCGAATTAAATCAAGCCCGAATTCAGTTGGGTCCGAACCCAATTAAGCTGAGCTAGTCCCAGCAGGCCCAATTCAATCTGAATCAATCCCAATTCAACTAATTAGAGACCAAATTGGCCTCGGGCCGACCCTAATTCAAGCCCAAATGATTTAAAATGATCCTGGACCAAGGTTAGACCCAATTAGACCTTGAGCCTAATGACCCAATCAGAAGAACAATTTGACAAATAGTCTACATTTTGCGCCAAAACTGTAAATGAATTATTTAGCAATGAAATCTTATCCTTGCCAAAAAATCAAAATCTGTTTGCAATGAAAATTATTCAGTCACCATATATAAAAAAGATCGGTGATGAAACTAATTTGTCACCAAAAAACTGTAGACTTTTTTTTTTTTCGTTTTTGCATCCACATATAAACATTTGGGAACAATTCGTTTTGCTTTGCAAGTCTTGCAGCCATGCACCATATTTTAAGACCTGTCAAAGTACTGGGCCAAATAATGTACTTTGTCTGTAGATGCACCTTTTTCCCCCTCACAACCAGCTTAATGTGTTGCGAGTGGCCCTGCAGGAACTTCGGAAGAGGGAACAATCTACACCAGCAGTGGTGCCATACATCTGCAAATAAACTGAAAAGAGCATCTCTAAATCTTACTGAGTTGCACCCCCAATTGATTGAGCCACCCTTATATTTATTTATATAAATAAAGACATAGTATATATCCTCTATGTAGATCATAGGATCACTCTATGAATAGGTAAATTCTATAAGGCCTTCGCATTCCTAATCCTGTAGGGCCGGACGGCTTTGTTTGCCCCAGCTTAGCGAATCGTATCCCACCCCTGCTTTTCGACGACTTTCCATTTTCCTTCCTATTTTCTTCCTATTTGACTGATTGGACTCCCTCGTCACAGTCTTCTTTTTTCGGAGTAAGAATTGCTTGCCTCGACTAGTGTGAAAGAGTGAGACAAACGAGACCAAGGCCATATAAAGTAACAGCCGATAAAAGAAGCTATCATGTTCATTCGGAAATCAATAGTCGCTTAATTGCTAAATTGACTCAAATCGAGCAAAGAAAGATAGGATCCCAAGTAAGTTTAGAAAAAAATATTTTAATAGTATTTTAGTCATTTTGAAAAGGCAATACCTGCACCACTGCTTGCTATCATCAAATAGTGTCAAAAACTTCTCATGGTTGTAAGGCCGTATCCAGCATATGTACTGGTAGCACTGAACTTACAGTTGCTACTTGTTCACACTGTGGATGAAATGACTTGAAACAATCAGTGCATTGTTGCCAGTTCAGCATTCTGGCAGCTCAAGTGGTTCTAGATATTTTCTTTCCTAAAGTACAGCTTAATTTAGTGGTCAGAGTAGTTACAAAGGATAATCAAATTAAGTAAAGCTGCTTTTATTCCATAGCGTTTTCTTTATATGTTCATAATCTTTGTGCTCTCGTTAAAAATGTATTTTTTTTTTTTCTATTAGAGAACCAGCACTTGTGGAGAGAATTGGGGCTGCAACTGCTGTTGAAGTGAGAGCAACGGGCATTCCTTATGTTTTTGCTCCATGTGTTGCGGTAACAATGACATAAAACCATCCTGTTGCTGTGAATTTTGGTTCTTACAGAAAAGATATTCGAGTCTACTTAGAAGGGCTAGCTATGGCTGACAATGTCCAACACTATGTTTGTGCTCACCCATTTGGCCAGCTAGCAATAACAGGGGCAAATCCATCTTGGAAGTTCTACCAACAGATTATTGATAAATTTGGGAATTATTCTTCTCCAACCTGAGCGGACACTGATGACATTTGAGAGTGCATCTAACTAATGGTGACCAAATGAGAAATAGGAACTGATTTGTAAGTAGGCATCTAGTCTTTATCAACTGAACTTCTTGCTTTACCAATGCTTAATCTAATAGACTTTATTGATTTTTACAGGCTGTGATTGTTCTCACCCCTGCCAACAGTAAAAGCATTATTGTATCAAGCCAGACGATTGATCATCAAGCCAGACATCTGATTTTGCAGTTTGACGTCCGTGCTGCAATCAGTAGAATTAAAATCACACTGCGACTTTGCGGTCTCCAATGCATCTTCATCCTTGTAAGTCAGCTGACCATTAGCTCTTGACTTATCGATACTGCAATCTTGTGCTAGGCCTGAAGCATCAAGCACCATTTGTCCAATCACATCTGTATCCGTCCTTTTGTTACCAATGCCATTGCTCAATATCCGATTATAAATAGGATTAAAGCTATGGTTCTGTTTCTGATCCTCCAATTTCTGTTCAGATTTGTCTGAGCTTCCAAAGTCTGAGAACTTTGGGTCTTTTTCAACATCATTCTAAAAAGTTGTGAGTATTCCTGGCATCATTTCATTGATCTGTAAAAGTAGAACCATAAGTAGCTGGAGTCATATCACTGTTTAACGATTAGCATCAAATAAACTTAATAAAAGATGATAAGAATCTTCTGAGAATACAGGATGATTTATCTTGACAAATTCCATAAGGTGTGAATCTATCTAAAATGGTATAATTACCTGCTTCGAAGATAGTCCTAGTTCCTTAAGATCTTCTATCTGCCCATCAAAACAATCCATCTGATTAAATTGCTCCAATAACAGGGAAAAGGAGAATTAAATTGAAATGGTTTTCTTTTCAATGATAATGGTTTTCACTTTGCTTACTTCCTTAAAGGGCTCTGGAGCTTCCTCGCGAAGTTCGAGTATGTAGGTAGCTCTCTTCTCTCCAATCCACTGAACAAAGAACAGGAATTAGCATACATCAAGCCAAAATTAGGAGCAACAGACAGAAGTACAATCTAAGATCTTGAAACTGACCTTCAATTGTTTAAGTTCCTCCCTATAAGAAAAAGGGAAAAGAAAAGGAATAGATTAGAGAGAAAAAGAATATATTAGAGAGACATTGTTTCCTATAAAAAAAATCATCTAACTCTAAATAAAAGCAATTAAGGGAATTGTAGATCTTAACCATTTCATGATAATTTGTGTTCATCTGATGGCTTGCAGATCTTATACAAAAGGGGTGGTTGATAAATAACCTATGTATCTGACAATACAGCCTTGTGAATTTTTTTAATGCAGCTTTCTAGGTTTGCAAATATTAGGTCTTGAAATATAAAAGAATGAACAAGATGACACCCTCTAACTGTAGTTACATTGATGTTATCCACATTTCTTGTTGAAATAACTATCGCAAGTAAACAAGGATAAATTAGTTTTCTAAAGAAAGTCAAGGTTAATCAGTTCTTAACTTCCATGTGAGAATTGAAATCAATAAAACCTTCGGCAATGTTTTCTTGAAGTGATAAGTTGTGAAAATGGTTAACTAGTTAACCACATACGTGACCCAGACCAAATTTTTACATGGCAAGAAATACCAAAACAAACCACCATTTCATGCAAAAGAAGGAATTCCTAACATGCTGCCAAATGTTCTGTCTGATCCAGCATCATGTCATGCAAAACTAATGCTAAACCCCAACTTACAAGTGTTAATATAACTAGACCATTTTTTTGTTGCATCTCCTGAAGAGGATGATTTTTCACTGTATATACGAAGATGCTCCATGCAACCGCTTGCAACATCCAAACTTGTACTTCCCCACTAAGTGTACCCCATGCCTTTTGGACTCCACATTGCAAAAAGAGGATATAAGGGTTCTGGACTTACTTATTTCTCCTTGAGAGGAAGAAAGCGACTTACTTATTAGCCCTGTTAAGGAAAGATAGACATGCCTCGACCAACGATTTCTGTAACCATGAATAAGGAAAAAAGTTACGCATAATCAAAATGACAATACTCATTAACAACTTGCCATAAAAAAATGAAAAATACAAAACCTTGTCCCCTATACTATGAGTTCTGAAGATCTCTTGTGGAGGTTTGGTATGATCGAATGTTCCTATTCTTATCTCTCGAGTACTTAAAGATTTCAAGTCGTTCGATATCTTTCTCAACTGTTCACTTAGCAGTGGAGAGGAGGACTCAGCCATATCGACAAGAGAGTCATGGCTCTCCTTCATAGTGCTTTCTGCAAAAATCAAAAAAATAGAAACCAAAAAAACAACTCTGGTAAGAAACTGTCCTCCACCTCTGTAAAGATACTTAGAAACTTTACAGCCATGTGATATATACCTTCTAAATCTACAGTTGAACCAATATCAGGTCCAGTCTCACTTTCACAAATATCATTGTGCTCATCTGGAACAGAAACATCCTTGGGAGACTGGATAAAAAGTTTAATATAAATTTAAATGGCATCCCTTATGATGTAATAATATATCATAATCATATAAAGCTTCCGACTCAGAAAAAAAACCAACCTCTGGAATCTTAGATTCTGCATCAGTAGCAATGGGTGACACGCAAGTTTCCTGCATAAAATTCTTTCAGAAATTGCCAGCAGTTGAAGAAAAACTATGCATGTAGAAAAGTGCAATGCTCAATACATATTTGGAAACTTAACCACTAATTTGAATAACAAAATAGTATCAAATATACGTCACTTTCTGTACATGTAGAATCACTTAAAGCATTCTCCTGGGGAAAAGAAAAATCAATAGGCATGCAGTGTTAAACAAAATCTCCCCTCTCACAAGCTGGTTTTATCCATACCGCACTTAAAAAGCTGGTTTCACACAAAAAAAAAAAAAAATGGATTGACCTCATTTGATGTATCCACATTCATAGCAGCATTTGATAAGACATCATCCTTCATTACAATTTTATAAATTATTCAATTAAAATATGGATCCTAAAATATAAGAGAACACATACTCTCCAAAAAATTATTTTGGAAAAACATTCTCCCTGCAGCATTAAGGTTGTTCTAAGTCATGAATTCCAACTCAATATAGTTATGCCTCTATATAGTTTATTTGTCTCGATAATATAGATCAAAGGAATTTGTTGCACAAAATTTGTTTACATCAAATTAAAAATAAGCATATAAATACTACTGCAACTTCAATTTTATTGTGGTAAGGTAATTCATTTAATGTGCAGAATTACCATGTCTAAATATCTGCAGATTTTCAAAAAAAAAAAAAAAAAAGGCGCACCTATTTTCCGTATGGCATGAAAGAATTAATTTGAGAATTGAGTGGGTTTATTACTTTGATAGATTTGGTGCTAGGACTTGTAGCATTGAACGGCTTCCTAAGAGCATGGCAAAAGCAAAAGTTACTTCTGAAGGATCATGTGAAAGGACAAATTAAATAACTCTAAACACATACTTTCCTTTTGTCGGAGATGTACTATTCTTTGTTTTCTTCTCAATTGAGCTAAATTGGGAGGGTCCAGGTTTCTTCATAGAACTGCTCAACGGTTGGGGCCTGTGTGTAGAAGGGTTGCTGAGCCAAGGTGTTGAGACACAGCGAGAAGTCAGTGTCCTAGTTACCATGTTCGCGTTGGAGCTCTGACCCAAAGGCTTCTTCCCTGTTAACTGCTGCATTGGGCTGGGCTTACTCCCAAATAGTGCTTCCTGCTTTGCAGCAAACTGCTCCTGCAGTCTCTTTCATTCCTACATAAAATGATGGCCGAAGGAGTAAGCACAGATATGTCTTGGCACTAGCAGATAAAATACACAAAATACAAAATATAGAGCATCTAGCAGATAGACACTGGAAGCAAGAAAAACAGAAAATGAAAGCCCACCCATATTCGCCGCTTCTCCTCCTCTCTCTGATGCCTGAGCACAGTATGTTCTTCCAAGGTCTCTAGCAATCTTACCTGAAATATCAAAAGGACAGGCTTTAAATAAATCATAAGCTGTCACTAATTTGGCATATGTTTCCGGAGCTCAAATTCTACCTCGTCATACATGAACGGGATTCCTTTTTCCTTTTCCCAGGCTTTTATTTTTGCAGAGAGGTTCTCTATCAAGGCTACACAATGATAGGGTTAGTTTGTCAGAGAACTAACACTGCAGGAAAAGACAAGATAGAAAACAAATATATGAATTAAAAAACAAAAGATGTACAAATATTACAGCCCTCTTTGCTAGCATTTTGTGAAAATGGAATGGTCGAGTAGCAGCTCTCTTTGCCTAATTAATAGCTAGTGGTAATGCCCTTGAATCATGGCATGAACATTACTTCATTGAAGGCATTGCATCTGGAAGGCTTTTAAAACTGAAGTATGCAAACAAATTATTAGCTTTTAGAGATTCTATACAGTGACAAATCATCCCCTTGGCCTCTTTGTATATGCCATTAATGGATATGAAGCGTGTTGGGAGCCAAAGATAAGCTTGATGATACACTCTAAAAAAGTAAATTTGTTCTGTACTAGCTCACTAGAGATGATTGCTCCATGGATGTCCAAATAACCATGCATCATTCTACCCTATGGAGTTTCTCAGCTAGTTAAGGATGATGCCTGTGCCTTGGATATAGACTTTTTAAGACAAATGGAACAGCCATTTGCATACATTAATCTTCTTAAAAGAAAGTTCTAAAGAGAGCCACATTGGGAAATTATATGCTATACCATATCTAGAAGGGCAAAAAATTAATAAATATCTATATGAGATGGAAATACCATAATAACAAAACTGCAAAATAAAAAGGAAAAAAAAATAGACTACTACTATATGTGTGTGAGCATATGTAAGTTCTAATATTAAACATAAACTCGAGTGTCTGTGAGGCACTATCTTATATGATTGTCTCCACACTCCTAACAGCACTCCCATCTCAAATTAACATAACCCCACTTAGTACATTTGTTACTTTTCGGAAAAGGTACAAGAGAGGTGAACCTATAAAAGTTGGGGGAATATGTATTAAACTAAAATAGTAAACTAGGATTGGAGGATGATCGTTATCCGCAGAACCTCGCACATGCATAGCATGTGCCAAACTCTAATGCATGGAAATATGTTCTTACAGCCTCACTTCCCCATTCTTGCTGCCATGCTGGCTTCTCTACCTTCTCCACCCCTATCTTCCTATTTCTAATTTTAATGGTCTATTGCCAATTTTCTACTCATTGATATCTATTATATCGTTTCTTATTTTATGAATAACGATTGATTACAAACAATGTGGTGCCTGCCAAACCCCATGTTATATCCCAGCCCCCTGCATAGCACAACTGCTATTTAGAACCTTGATTGTATTCTACTTATCCTTTATAACAAAAGATAAGTAGCTAATAACTTTTAAACCAATCAATCATTAATTTAATTTGCTATGGAAATTAAACTAAATTATGCTGGATTATGTAATACTACATTACCATGAATCACTTGAAGCTATCTATCTACGTGTAAAGCAAAAGGCTTTGGAGCCCAAATGCATATTTGGACTCAAAATCCTTCCACTTTCCTTAATAAACATTGTACCTTGAAAAAAATCTTTAAGAAATCTGGTATGCTTATTTTCTGCAAGTTGCCAATTCTCATATAAACTAGCATTTATACAAACATATTAATAAACTAGGTGTTTGTGCATGTATACACATAAGTATGTATGTACATGAACATAACAAATTCATAACTTAGACATATTTGACAATAAAAACAACATAAACAAACACATCACAAAATCCACACACAATAAATAACTTCAGCCACATACGCACATAGTGACAAAAATGTAAACACAACACACTTGCACAATAACAAAATCCAATACAACATGAAAATCTGCATATGAACATAATAAATAATTTCAGCCACACCCAAATAAAAGATATAAAATTGAAAATACAAGCACACAAAATAGTTATACAAACAAAACAATCATCATATACACAATATGTTTGCTACAATCCGCAGTCAAAACAAACAATCATAAAGGCACTTTTTTGTGCCTTGGTTCATAAGCAAGGCGCGCACAATGCTCGCATTTATGTGCTTAGATGAAGTCACCCTGCTTGAGGTAGGCAAAGTGCCGAGGTTGATCCTAGGTATGCCTTGTGTGACGGACCATGCATTTCATCAAACAATTGGCACACACTTTCCTCTCTTGAGCACATGTACCAAAAGGAATCCTAAAAACTAAATTTCTGGAGACTCATGGAATTCACTTGAAGCTTATGGATTTAGCTAGAAGCTAGATATTTTTTAGTATGTTTCTAGGTGTTTCTGGTCAAGGAGGTGGGAAAGTTCTAAAGAGTGATCTTGAATGATCCTAGCTGTTAGATTTGTGATAAATGTAGATAATCCTAACCGTTCATTGTACATGGTAGTGCCTATAAAGAGGAACGCCTTATTTGGCCAAACCACCAAACAAAGAATAAGCAAACAAGAAAAGAAGCCTTGTAGAGAGTTCTCTAGTGCCATACAACTCTCCATTCACTCAAACTCTCTCTCTCTCTCTCTCATGTGCTCTCCCTAGCTTTCTAGTATTCTAGCTTGTGGGGCTAGCTTGGCAAGTTGACTTAGAGGCAAGTGTAGACCAAGATTCGCCGTCTCGGTATCGGACCTCATACCGGTGCCACACTAGTACACCCAGTACCATCCGATTCAGGATGGTACGGCATACCACGGTGTAGACTAGCAAAGCTTCCATGTGTCGTATGGTGTACTTGAGGAAAAGCAAGCCCATGACAAGTCATATCAGAGAAAGGCAAGTCTACTTAGCTTGTTGTGGGAAAAGGTGGAGCATGATGGCTTCAAAAGTTGTCAAGGTGCAACATGATGTGGTGGAAGAAAACACCAACATGGTCTAAAAAGGGGAAAGGGAAGTCAAGACAAGTCTTACAACAAGGTGAGAAATATATAGGCAAAGATTGCGAAGGTGGAGCTGGTCATGGCCAATATGAGGGATCGGTTTAATGAGTTCGAGCAAGGCATGGAGATTGATGAAAACTTCGGCAGGCAAGTCAAGGAACTCCACTAGGACATGCTTAGTGTCATCAGCCACGTGAGGGAAGCTCAACATCAAGAACATCTCACACATGGTATGCTGTACCGGTCGGTACCAGGCGTACCGTACCTATGCCAATAGATACCGGTATCGGTACGCCTAGCGTACCGCATACCGTACCGCACCATACTGACACTCGGTACGCCTATGCTAGTGCGGCACCGGTACGGGGTTCGGTACCGGTACGGCAAACCTTGATCTTGAAAGTGAATCCTAGGTTCTTCGGTGTTAAGCATGCTGATTTTTTTTTTTTTTTTTTTAAACCATGGCTGAACCTGATCGGGTTGCCTACGTACCCCTTCATAAGGGGGATCAAGCCATACGTAGTTCTTTTTAAGTTTTAAAACGCAGCGGAAAAATCGAATCAAACAATTTAATTCATGCATGCTTACAAGATCAAATCTAGAAATCAGCACCTTAAGAACACATAGGATTATGCCGGAATCGTTTAAACAATTATGCTAAAACTTTTATGCATGATTAACTATCAGATCTGAAACTTAAGAACTCTATTCTGATTAATCTCCGAATATCCATTGAATGGATTCTGGAGATATCTCCGTGAGGAGCCCCAAAAGAGGGTAAAACCTCGAGGAATCAGACCTAGATCTTGACACCATAATAAAAGATTAATGTAGGATTAATACCTTTTATGATGGATGAAACTTGTGGATCTGATCCTCGACTTCGCAGCCACGCACACGAATGGCCTCTACGAGAAGTCCACGCGAAGTTCCTGAAGAGATCCAATCCTGCGGAAGTGCTAGCTTGCGCAGAATTTCTTGAAAGCTGAAATCTGCCCGTCGGGATTCAATCAACTCTTGATCAATCGTCTTGAAGCAGATGGAGATGAGGTTTGTAAGGGAAGTAGAGGACTCAGATCTGATCTTGAATCTTCTAGATATTCACCCTGAAAACCCTATCTAAAATGGAGAAGAAGAGGAAGAGGAGGCGGGTGAGGAAGAAGGCTGCAATGGATGTATTTTTGGTGCCCATGTTTGACCCCTTTTAATGGCCTCCGAATTTTCATTCAAAATTCGAAATTTATTTTCAGAAAATCTCTTTTAGTTGGCACATGCAAAGGAACAGGAACAACCCAAATCAGATCTCAACCAAATCTGATTTAAATTCAAATTTTAAACACATGTGCAAGAGGGAAGGAATTTGAAATCCATGCGGCAAGGTAAAACACTTCATAATTTCGAAATCACCTCTTGAAATTCGAATTTAATCCATTCAAAAACTCATACGCCACCTTGGCTGATGGTTTGAGTGATTAAAATCATTTAACACATTGCTTAATGTTTGAATTTAAATTCAAATAACAAACAATGTCGCCATGTGTCAAGCAATGGGTCCATGTGCCATGCAATAATTTTGGTTTATTTAAAATTCATGAAATCCAATTCCATGTCACCAATAATTGCCACATCATCTGAGCCTAATCCTCTTGGGTTGCACCTAATCAAATTTGGTCAAACCCGAATTAAAACAAAGCAATTTGGTTGAACCCAATCTAATCAGGTCAGACCCTGATTGAGCTCAAATTGAATCCAATTCAACTTTGGCTCATGCAAACTCAATCAAATTGAATTATTACTTTGTGTTGGACCTAATTCAATTAGGTCAATCCCCAATTAAGAACAAATTAATTTAAAATTAATTTGATCAGCTTAAGTCCTTTTTGGTTCTAACCTAATCCAATCAGGTCAAAATCATGATTGAGCCCAAACTTGAATCCAATTCAATTTGGCTCATCCTTAGCACAATTACTCAATCAAATTGAGTTTATTAGTAATTTAATTACTAATTAATCCTTCAATAATTACTTTAATTATTTTATAAGATAATTTGCCAATCAAATTGACCAAATTATCCCTGAATGATTCTTAATCATTCATCAGCTTTCTTGATCAATCAGGAATCTTCTATGCGTGTGACCTCATAGGTTCGAACCTAAGCCGGTAGTATAGGAATAATTTCCTACACTAATTGATGTGACCATCTAGCAATGGTACCCAACGTCCGGATAGGCCGAATATATGCGAAGCAAATATTCTGGAACCCTGAACTATGGTTACTGTATAATTCAATCCCTTTGACTCCTAATGCCAGGATGACTTAGAGCTCACTGTCAACCCTATAATTAGTACATCCATTATGTGATTAACTTTAGATATCCCGTGACTCCTCACTGGGATTACCCTGGCCAAGGTTTTGCTAAATTAATCACAAGACATTATCTCCTGTTTTCAGGAGGGGTCAATTCCATCTTGACTCACAACTGACTACGCAAGTACTTGACTGCACCCAGTGACCTTCCGTCACTGAATTAGAAATTCAGATAGTCCGGTACCAAAGTACAGTGAGTTGCTTCTAGTCACAGGTTGCGGTCTCAGGTCAGAGGGCCAAACTTATACCCATATCCACTCGGAACATCTCTCGACAGTAGAGCATTCCGGAATTGGTCACGTTCAGTGAAATGTACTCCTACACTTCACCTGTGTGGCATACCAGTGTCTCCACACTCCTTGGTTAAGAGGACAACCAACGTATATGTCACATAACGACCTAATCTCGATAATGCTGTCGTCCTAGTAACAACATATCATTTGGTCGCGAACAAGTTTAAGGACTCAAAGATAAATCCTCCTTTATCATAACATAAGTCCTAAGGACTTCATCATATAAGAGTTCATTTGAAGATGAAATGATGAATAATGCCAAATAACACTTTATTAATTTGTCAATTCATTTACAAAATTCAATCATCAATATGCTGACGATTGACATTTAGGATACAAATCCCAACAACTCCCACTTAGCCTAATGCCAATCGGCACAGTATCTAATACCCATCTTCGACTTGTGTTCGTCGAACTCTTTGATGCCGAGAACTTTGGTAAATGGGTCAGCCAGATTTTCTTTTGTGTCGATCTTCTGAAGATCAATATCACCTCGTTCGACGATCTCTCGAACCAAGTGGTAGCGACGTAGAATATGTTTGGTCCGCTGATGTGCTTTGGGTTCTCTTGCTTGAGCTATGGCTCCAGTATTGTCACAAAATACAGGCACTGGACCATCAATCGAGGGTGTCACTCCAAGCTCGGTGATGAACTTTCGCAACCATACAGCTTCCTTGGCGGCATCAGATGCTGCGATATATTCTGCTTCACATGTAGAATCTGCCACTGTATGCTGCTTGGAACTCTTCCAGCAGATGGCCCCACCCTTAAGAGTGAAGATATATCCCGACACGCTCTTGCTATCATCTTGATCTGACTAAAAACTTGAATCGGTATATCCTTCAAGTTTTAAGTCAGAATCACCGTAGACAAGCCACTGATCTTTAGTATTTCTCAAATACTTAAGGATGGTTTTGACAACCTTCCAGTGGTTGCTACCTGGATCAGACTGGTATCTACTCACTACTCCTAGTGAGTATGCCACGTCTGGTCTAGTACATGTCATGGCATACATTATAGATCCCACTGCCGAAGCATATGGAATTCTATCCATACTCTCTCTTTCTTGAGAGGTTGTCGGACAATCCCTTTTAGAGAGGTTAATTCCATGGCCCATTGGAAGATAGCCTTTCTTGGAATTAATCATACTGAACCTTTTCAGTATAGTATCAATGTATGTGGATTGGGATAATCCAAGCAATCTTCTAGATCTATCTCTATAGATCTTCATCCCTAGGATGTAAGATGCTTCTCCCAAATCCTTCATGGCAAATTGAGATGATAGCCAAACCTTTATTCCTTGTAATGCAGGAATGTCATTCCCGATTAAAAGAATGTCATCCACATACAAAACAAGAAATATAATAACTGAACCATTTGCCCATTTATAAATGCAAGGTTCCTCTTCATTCTTAATGAAGCCATATGATTTGATCACCTTATCAAATCGTATGTTCCAACTCCGTGAAGCTTGCTTTAATCCATAAATGGATTTTTGAAGCTTGCACACCTTAGACTCATCTGCAGATATAAAACCTTCAGGTTGCATCATATACACCTCTTCTTCTAAATCTCCATTTAGAAAAGCAGTTTTAACATCCATCTGCCAGATCTCATAATCTAAGTGTGCTGCTATCGCAAGCATAATCCGAATGGATTTGAGCATTGCCACAGGAGAAAACGTCTCGTCATAGTCAATACCATAACGTTGACGATATCCCTTGGCAACCAGACGGGCTTTATAGGTCTCTACTTTTCCGTCTGCGCCCCGTTTCCTTTTGAATATCCACTTACACCCTATGGGTTTAATTCCTTCGGGTGGGTCAACTAATGTCCAAACATCATTGACCTTCATGGATTCCATTTCGGATTGCATGGCTCCAAGCCATTTATCAGAGTCATACCTCTGCATTGCATCCATATATGTGATCGGATCCTCATTGTTTTCATCAAGTTCGATAGGATCCCCATCCCGGACCAAGAAACCGTAGTATCTGTCCGGCTGACGTGGTACTCTACCCGATCGCCTTAATGGTACATCTAATATGGGTTCTGGATCTGATCTAATCAAATCCGACTCAACTGGTTCAGTAGATGGTGTCGGATCTTCTACATGTTGAACTTCTCTAAGCTCAACATTAGAGCTATTTGTTCCTTCACCAAGGAATTCCTTTTCTAAGAAAATTGCTCTATTGCTTACGAACAACTTTTGTTCTTCAGCAAAGTAGAAGTAATATCCTTTAGTTTCTTTAGGGTAACCAACAAAGAAACATTTGTCAGACTTGGGTTCAAGTTTGTCTGTCTTCAAACGTTTGACGTACGCCGGACACCCCCAAATCCTAAGGTGAGAGAGCATCGGCTTACGTCCAGTCCACATCTCATGTGGTGTTTTATTTACAGACTTACTTGGAACCTTATTTAGAATATAGCAGGCTGACTCAAGAGCATATCCCCAAAAGGATATGGGCAGATTAGCAAACCCCATCATGGATCGAACCATGTCTAACAGAGTTCGATTTCTCCTTTCTGACACACCATTATATTGTGGTGTACCAGGAGGAGTCCATTGAGAGAGAATCCCATTTTCTCCTAGATATGTCAAAAATTCACTGGAGAGGTATTCACCTCCTCGATCTGATCGAAGAGTTTTAATACACTTTCCAGTTTGTTTTTCTACTTCATTACGATATAATTTGAACATTTCAAATGATTCAGATTTATGTCTCATTAAATAGACATAACCATACCTAGAAAGGTCGTCTGTAAACGTAATGAAATATGAATACCCACCTCTAGCATCTGTGCTCATTGGCCCACATACATCAGAATGTACAAGGGTCAATAAATCACTGGCTCGTTCACCTTTTCCGGTAAAAGGTGATTTGGTCATTTTACCAAGAAGACATGATTCACAGGTTGTCAATGATTCACAATCATTAAAATCAAGGATTCCCTCTTTACTTAACCTGTTCATCCTGTTCTTGTTAATATGACCTAGCCTATGATGCCAAAGGTAGACATCCGTGACATTATCTATTCTAGGGCGCTTATTGGATTTATACATTACATGAACAGGCTGTGACAAAATGTAAATGCCATTACTCAGAATTCCATTCATTACAACAACACCATTCCAAATGACATTGCAATAATCCTTTTTTATTGATATTTCATAACCATTTTTGGCCAAAAGGCCTACAGAAATGATATTCAATAGAAAACTTGGACAATAGTGACAATCACTAAGGACATTTACATGAGAGCTGAATTTAAGTTTAAGAATTCCTAAAGCTAGAACTGGAACTGGTCTTCCATCTCCAACATTCAGGAACCTTTCTCCTTCTTCAAATCTCTTACTGACTTGTAGCCCCTGCAACAAATTGCAAATATTAAAAGGACTACCGGTATCCAATACCCAGGTCGAATTATCACAAATAGAAAAATTGCAAGGTGTTATCATATAAGTACCTTGATTGGCAACTGATTGCCCATTTTTCTTAGGCCGGTTCGGATCGAGGGATGCAATGTAAAGAGGACAGTTCCTCTTCCAATGTCCTTGCTTCTTGCAGAAGAAGCACTCCGCCTTTCTCTGATCAGCCTTTTTATTCTTTTTCTGACTAGGCTGAGCATGGTGCACCTGTTTCTTTTGGATTTTATTTTTCTTTTTTTCTTTCTTAAAGGAGCGACCCTTGGATGAACCTCCCACTAAGTTCACCGTCTTCTTAAGAAGTTGGTGATCATTCTCAAACGTTTGTAGTAACCCCAACAATTGGTGATAATTCACTACAGGTTTCGTCATACGAAAATGAGTGAGAAAAGGACGGTATGATCCAGGCAATGAGTTTAGTATGGCATCCTTCCCCAATTGATCATGAAGGGGAAAGCCAAGAGAGCTTAGACGCTCGATCAACTCAATCATGTACAGTACATGATCAGTTATCGAGGTCCCATCTTTCATTCGGGCGCTGAAGATGGCACAACTAGTTTTGTGCCTCTCAACGTCGTCAGGAACGCCGAATGATTCATTCAACACTTGAATGATATCTTCCGGCTGCGTATTCTCAAAACGCCTACTAAACTCATCACTCATTGCTGCCAACATGATGCATCGAACAGTGATCCGGTCACTGAGCCACTTCTGATAAGTGTCTCTGGCCGATCTTGATGCATTAGCAGCGGGCTGCTCAGGTGCTTGATCCGTTATCACATAAAGGATCCTCTCATGCTCTAGCACTATTTTCAGTTTCCTATGCCAATTATTGAAATTTGGACCAGTCAACTTGTCATTGTCCAACAATGAGCGAAGTGACAAATTAGTGACCATTTCTGCATAAAAAGAAAATTTGGCTATTAGTATATGAATTGACTAAACTCAATAGACTTGGACTTTAGTCTAAAGGTATTCCCACTATTTTATACAAATTGGTAGCCTCTACCTCTAATTCGAAAAATTACTCCTAATTCTTTAGTGGGCACTAGAACCCAATAGATCACATATAGGCCCGAGTGTGGCTCGGCCAACCCATATGCACCTATTGGTAGGTTCTTAACCAATTGCTTCACCAAGCAACTTCTAGTGATGATTTTGCCCTAGGTTTTCCGGCAGGCGTGTGGCGCCTCCACCGAATACCCTAGTCAGGTCCAACCATTAAATGATAGGGTTAAGTCTAATCAACTAATAGACGACCAAGCCCGAGTGTGGCTCGGCTCACCTGACCGCCTATTGAAGGTACACTTAACTCATCATATATTGAATGACAATTCCAATGCTTGATAAGTACCAGGCGTGTCGCGCCTCCAATAATTATCAAAACATTGGACCCATTATCACCCAACTTAATGGGAGGCTATGACCTAGTTATCTCCATAACCATTTCATTTTAAGGACCTAATAATTTTAGAGGATTTCATAATTAGGATAGATGAGAAGATCCGGTTAGTCTAATTTCTCCCACTGACTTCACCAAATCAGATTAGACTCAAACCGGTTAAGGAGACACCTAAATCAGTCAAACTGATTTTCCTTATAGGCATGGGCTAACTCGAATCATTAAGTGATCCAATCAAAATGTGATTGACCATGTCGGCCAGGTAAGTGAGATCGGTGGAAGGGATATGCCATTAACTCGGCAAAGACGAATCAGTGCGAGTAGCTCCCAATTAAAAACCACCGGTCAAAACTGCCAAACTTACCTTAGACACCGACTGGTTAATCAATTTCGATTTGATTACTCAAATGACTCGGGCTACACCTCTGAGCCTAAATCAAGTTCCATCTTGGTCTAATCAAAGACATGGACTTGATCCATCTACAACTATTGTAAATTGATCTAGAATTTTCTTGACCTAATCTAGTTACTACTTAATTAGATTTGATCAATTAATTCTATTTCTCCATGTATGATTCTAACCTTAGGTCTAACCCAATCCTAAGAATTTGATTCAAGCTAACCCATATGCCCAAAGAATTATGCAATGTCAATTAATTGAGTTACAATTCTATTTCATAACACTTAATTCTCAATTAAGTTTAGACTTATGAAAGTTTTGATCATTGCATATTTCTTTTTAATTACATATTAATTACAATCTTTCAGTTCTTAAAACATATTTTCAGATCTGAGTTTTTGTAATTAATCACATGTAATCAGATTTAATTCATGTTTAAGTCATTATGTTTTATGTTCATGCATCACATATACATAACAACATGAATTAATACAAACAACATACATCTTATGTATTTTTTTTTTTTTTTAATTTATTTTCAGATCTGATTTGTTCATTAAAATCAGAGATCATATGAATCATAAACTTTATTTAGATCTAATCTAAACAATATTATGATTTTAGATTTATTCATGTTACTAATCCTAACACAAACATGCATCATATGCATCCAAAATTTCAGATCTACTTAATCATGCATAATCAGCAATTAAATCAATCATAAAAAGCACTTTAGATCTAATCCAAACATGTTAATGATTTCAGATTTAATTGCAAGAATTAAAACATAAAAGTTTAAACATAAATCTGGCTCTGATACCACTGAAAGTGGAGTCTCCACTCCTACATGGGTTCGGTCCTATTAAAAATAGGGTGACACCCATGTATACCTATCAGAGCACGCATCTCTATACGCCTCCAGACGGAGAGCCACGCTTCGTCACACGATCACGCGTGAGAGTTTCCGGAGATCGGTCACAACTCTTGGACCTTTGCTCTGATACCACTGAAAGTGAATCCTAGGTTCTTCGGTGTTAAGCATGCTGATTTTTTTTTTTTTTTTTAAACCATGGCTGAACCTGATCGGGTTGCCTACGTACCCCTTCATAAGGGGGATCAAGCCATACGTAGTTCTTTTTAAGTTTTAAAACGCAGCGGAAAAATCGAATCAAACAATTTAATTCATGCATGCTTACAAGATCAAATCTAGAAATCAGCACCTTAAGAACACATAGGATTATGCCGGAATCGTTTAAACAATTATGCTAAAACTTTTATGCATGATTAACTATCAGATCTGAAACTTAAGAACTCTATTCTGATTAATCTCCGAATATCCATTGAATGGATTCTGGAGATATCTCCGTGAGGAGCCCCAAAAGAGGGTAAAACCTCGAGGAATCAGACCTAGATCTTGACACCATAATAAAAGATTAATGTAGGATTAATACCTTTTATGATGGATGAAACTTGTGGATCTGATCCTCGACTTCGCAGCCACGCACACGAATGGCCTCTACGAGAAGTCCACGCGAAGTTCCTGAAGAGATCCAATCCTGCGGAAGTGCTAGCTTGCGCAGAATTTCTTGAAAGCTGAAATCTGCCCGTCGGGATTCAATCAACTCTTGATCAATCGTCTTGAAGCAGATGGAGATGAGGTTTGTAAGGGAAGTAGAGGACTCAGATCTGATCTTGAATCTTCTAGATATTCACCCTGAAAACCCTATCTAAAATGGAGAAGAAGAGGAAGAGGAGGCGGGTGAGGAAGAAGGCTGCAATGGATGTATTTTTGGTGCCCATGTTTGACCCCTTTTAATGGCCTCCGAATTTTCATTCAAAATTTGAAATTTATTTTCAGAAAATCTCTTTTAGTTGGCACATGCAAAGGAACAGGAACAACCCAAATCAGATCTCAACCAAATCTGATTTAAATTCAAATTTTAAACACATGTGCAAGAGGGAAGGAATTTGAAATCCATGCGGCAAGGTAAAACACTTCATAATTTCGAAATCACCTCTTGAAATTCGAATTTAATCCATTCAAAAACTCATACGCCACCTTGGCTGATGGTTTGAGTGATTAAAATCATTTAACACATTGCTTAATGTTTGAATTTAAATTCAAATAACAAACAATGTCGCCATGTGTCAAGCAATGGGTCCATGTGCCATGCAATAATTTTGGTTTATTTAAAATTCATGAAATCCAATTCCATGTCACCAATAATTGCCACATCATCTGAGCCTAATCCTCTTGGGTTGCACCTAATCAAATTTGGTCAAACCCGAATTAAAACAAAGCAATTTGGTTGAACCCAATCTAATCAGGTCAGACCCTGATTGAGCTCAAATTGAATCCAATTCAACTTTGGCTCATGCAAACTCAATCAAATTGAATTATTACTTTGTGTTGGACCTAATTCAATTAGGTCAATCCCCAATTAAGAACAAATTAATTTAAAATTAATTTGATCAGCTTAAGTCCTTTTTGGTTCTAACCTAATCCAATCAGGTCAAAATCATGATTGAGCCCAAACTTGAATCCAATTCAATTTGGCTCATCCTTAGCACAATTACTCAATCAAATTGAGTTTATTAGTAATTTAATTACTAATTAATCCTTCAATAATTACTTTAATTATTTTATAAGATAATTTGCCAATCAAATTGACCAAATTATCCCTGAATGATTCTTAATCATTCATCAGCTTTCTTGATCAATCAGGAATCTTCTATGCGTGTGACCTCATAGGTTCGAACCTAAGCCGGTAGTATAGGAATAATTTCCTACACTAATTGATGTGACCATCTAGCAATGGTACCCAACGTCCGGATAGGCCGAATATATGCGAAGCAAATATTCTGGAACCCTGAACTATGGTTACTGTATAATTCAATCCCTTTGACTCCTAATGCCAGGATGACTTAGAGCTCACTGTCAACCCTATAATTAGTACATCCATTATGTGATTAACTTTAGATATCCCGTGACTCCTCACTGGGATTACCCTGGCCAAGGTTTTGCTAAATTAATCACAAGACATTATCTCCTGTTTTCAGGAGGGGTCAATTCCATCTTGACTCACAACTGACTACGCAAGTACTTGACTGCACCCAGTGACCTTCCGTCACTGAATTAGAAATTCAGATAGTCCGGTACCAAAGTACAGTGAGTTGCTTCTAGTCACAGGTTGCGGTCTCAGGTCAGAGGGCCAAACTTATACCCATATCCACTCGGAACATCTCTCGACAGTAGAGCATTCCGGAATTGGTCACGTTCAGTGAAATGTACTCCTACACTTCACCTGTGTGGCATACCAGTGTCTCCACACTCCTTGGTTAAGAGGACAACCAACGTATATGTCACATAACGACCTAATCTCGATAATGCTGTCGTCCTAGTAACAACATATCATTTGGTCGCGAACAAGTTTAAGGACTCAAAGATAAATCCTCCTTTATCATAACATAAGTCCTAAGGACTTCATCATATAAGAGTTCATTTGAAGATGAAATGATGAATAATGCCAAATAACACTTTATTAATTTGTCAATTCATTTACAAAATTCAATCATCAATATGCTGACGATTGACATTTAGGATACAAATCCCAACAGATCTCACATTTCAAGCCTAATTACTAGAAGCCTTGATCAACCTTCAAGATCCATTTGATGAGCTGAAGAAGAGCATGGAGACCAAAGCCGATTGGGCCATGTGCAAGAGTATCGTGGCTAGTGGGTTGTTGCTGCACCTACCATGGGTATCAATCCAGGGATTGAAGCTCCTAAGCCTAAGGAGTATGATGGCAAGAGGGATGCTGCAGCACATTGAGAGGAACTTCGAGGCACTCAACTATAACGATGAAAAGTGCAAAATGAAGATTGCTACCCTTTTCGATTAGGAACTATAGGAAGGAATTCTCCTCCCATATGCTTCAAATCCCTAATATAGGGAAGGGGGACCAGCTGTTCAACTTCATGGATGATCGCAAACCACGGGCTGCCACTGAATTGCAAAGGCGTTGTACGAAGCGCATCTTAACTGCCCTCAACCAAGGTGAAGTTTAAAAGGCCAAAGTCTTCTAAGGGTCCAAAGGGTGATCATGCCAAAGGTAGAGGAGCAAAGGGGTTTAAGCCCTCTCTCATGGCAAGGAAGATGGCCATTCTAACACTGAACACCCAAGGGTGGAGGCAAGCCACCAAATGGCAAGAAGGTTGAAGTTTTCTATGTGACAGTCCACATTGGACTAGATATTGTCCTAACAGGGGTGCACTCAATGATATGATTGAGGAGCAAGAGCTAAGATAGTGCCCCAATGAGTTGTCTGACTACTCAACACCTCGAAAGGCTAATCCGATGCCCGAAACTACAAGGTTCAAACCTTGATGTATATCAAGACCTGGAAAGTCTACCCATGTGATGGCAGACACAGATGTGTCACCATTCTATCAAGTTAGATGAGGTAAAGCAGCTTGGGCTTAAGGTGGGCAAGGGGAAGGGTTGGGTAAAGATGTTGGGTAGCCCATTGATGGTGTAGAGTTGCACCTAGGCTCGTGGACTAGATTTGCTCCTAGGCACTTGGACCGATAAGGTTGATTTTTTATAGATGCCCATCAATAACTTTGATATGGTTGTAGGCATGGAGTCCCTAAAGCAATTCAATGGGGTGTCCTTGCCACATTACAACTCAATGTCCACTTGAGGGAGGACACACCATCATGCCAACAGGGGCCAAGCTTAGTTCTAGTGCAAAGCTTCTCTTTGCAATGCAAGTCCCAAGGGTTAATTGGAAGTGGAAGTGGAAGTAGAAGTCACTTCTTTGGCTACATTGAGAGGTCATAGTATGATGGTGCTAATGAAAACTCCATGGAGCTTCTAAGCAAACTAAGGGAGTTCCATGATCTAGTTCAACAGCTTTCAAGGTGGCTAAATCTTGGCATAAGCAAGCAAATGCCGCACGCTCCTACCTTGACAAAGCTACAAAGAAGACAACCATCACTTGGGCCATATCTTTGTACCTTTTGACAGTTAATTATAACTTTCAACAGATTAGATTCTTCGCATTTGAGATTTTTTTGTCGTTTTTTATTACTTTCAGTAGTTAAGGTTAATTTTAAGCAACCATCATGCAACTCTACTATGGTATAGAAATCTTTACCATTAACAACAAGAGAAACTTGTTTCATCTGATATACAATTAATTCGAAGTTAACACAATGTTATCAAATAAAGATTCAAGGCCATAAAACTACTCCAATGTTAGATAGTTGGATTATGAACTAAGATTATTCTAAAAACTAGGTTTAAATATCTCAATTAAAACAATTTATAGCTTGAGCAAGTTTAAATGGTTGCCCCTCATGCCTACAAAACTAATACCAGTGAACCAATTACCATACAGTCCATGTGAATTAAAATGTAAAAATCAAACAAAAAGAGAACATATAATCTACTAGGAGTCAAATAAAATTTAACTAATTCACTTCATGAAATAGATAACACTCACAGGGTATTTTGCTAACAAGTACCCGAGCTTTTTCTGCGCGCTTCAGATTCTTATATGCTCCTCGACAAGCATTGTAACGATTTTGATCCTACAAAAGCATTGAAATGAGGGATCAAAATAAAGAAAAGAAAAGAAATTCCATAAGCTTCACCTATCATTCCTAAAATAACTAAGATGAGTCCAATATCTAACTGATTATAGATTGTTGTTAGGGGAGCATACAAAAGTTCAAACTAATAGATTTCTATTTGATACCAAGATATTCTATATATAGGTGACATATTTTTTAAATCTCTAAAATTCTGTATATGTACATTATATGGCATTTTGCTTATTGAAGTACTAACTTGACTTATCGGGCATTTTAGTATATATGTTTGCATGGAAGGCTCGGGTTCTCTTGTTTGTATTCGCATGGCATGTAATTGAGATGTGACCAAAGTTTTATCCTTAACAGCCTATCTCGTGACAAGAAAAGAATTTATTCAAAGAACTCATGACGAACTAGTAGCAATCATCTATCTGACTATCTCCACACAACATGGATTGTTTCATGGGCAGCATAGTTTGTGCCTGTGGCAATGAGAACTCGCAGTATATTGACAATTTTCGGAAGACATTTGTTTGCCTCATTTAGAAAATTACTGGCAATAAGCCTACTTCTGATAACAATTCTGTATCATTTTTAAGAAAAATATTCCAAAAACATGGGTCTCATTAAAATAGGCAAAGGCTCCTACTTCCTATTAACCATAAAGCCTCTGAGACATACTACCTCTTTCAAGAGATAAAAACCTCTTGGTCCTATTTCATAGAATAACTTCAACAGAGAATAATGCCAAAATAAGGATTTGAAAAAGAGCAGGGTGTTGACAATTGTGAAAAAAATATAATTTAAGAAATAAATAGCATAAAGCATTCTCCGAACTATATATGCATCAAAACTATCCAAAATTTACCTGGTTAAGAAGATCATATTCATCCAATAAATAAACATAGATTTAAACTAAACTGGAGAAATCCAGCATCATAAATCATTCTAGATTGTCTTGTTGTTTGTTATTTAACATGTAGACTCCAGAGTTCCAACTTTCAAGTAACTCATCATGCAAACTAGTATTTCACAACTAATTTTACGCATTAACAGCATAAGTAAATAAATTTCATGGCGAAACCTAGAAGGGACACAATAAAAACATATTTTAAACTCCATCCGTGGGGCCCTACAGTGTTTATTATATATTTCTTGTTCATTTGAAAAAGCATATTTCATATAAACATTTAATAGGTAAAAGGGAAACTACTTTAAGGTTAGATCCGACTCCAACTAAAGCAAAAAATGAACCTAACTAGCATTGATATAAGAATATGCCCCTTAATACAATAATCTATCTTTTCAAATTCTAAGTCTTTTCTTGGTCATTTTTTTATTTTTTTTAATTCAATCCGTATGATTAAATCCAATTAACATGTGACAGCTAAGAGTGCAAACCATATACCAGCCATGACAAGAAAATATTTGTTATCTTGGCTCAAACAACTCCGACCGAAAAATTTAATGACTACAACTTGCAAAAAGGAAAAAAAGGAAAAATTCTGATCCTTTTCCTAGAACATACTAAGATTGGTAATTCATTATTCCGGGGGTTCCCAAAATATATTGTACCTATCACCCTATCACCCGCTAATTTTTTTTAAGATGAAAAGCCAACCAAGTGCTTACAGGCCTTTCCGGTTAAATAAGATAATATTCACCTTACATGCAACTTGATGATAATGTGGTGTGACATTATGTGGAAGTTTGGCATATCCTTGACGCACAATGGTTTGTGGCTGCCATGGAAAACTTTGAGCATGAAAAAATATTTATACCATCAAGGTTGAGAGGGCAAAAACATACTCTACATTGTATGAGACTTGCAAGGCCAAAAAACACAAGTAGATGCAGGGTCTTATGCCCTTACCAAAAAGCTAGAAATATAATTTAGTGAAACCCATTGGTTTTAGGGCGAGTCTTGCAACACAAGAATAAAAATGATAAGCACACATTAGCAAAAAAGCAAGATTGAGGCACAATTTGTTTGCTGTTCTCTTCTACAGGTATGAGGAGAGAAGAACATGTAGGTAAATAAAAACTTCTAGACAAGAATTTGGGAGCCAAACAGCAGGAAAAACTGGCTGCTAACAAATAATCTGCAGCTTGAAAAGAACATGTAGGTAAATAAAAAAAAAAATACGGATCTTGTCCAGCTATCCCCATTATTCCATGTCTCATATGCTTAATTTAATTTCTTTCATTACAACAGGTGTAATTAATTAGCTTTACTTTCAACTAACTGTTATGTAAAAGATTAACCTAATAGATAAGTAAACAGAAATAAAAATATGTTATGTAATTGAATGCATTAGTGTAATGTATGACAATAGAATATAAAGCCAAACTATGAATTTGTGGGTTATACAACCATAAACTAAGACAACACGACATTGAACTAGCAATACCAGTCGGAGGCAGTAAAGCTAGATAACATAGCTAGAATATTATCATGGCTGATGAAAGAACATATATGAAGAGATTTTTGTCCTCAGGGAGAGCCAAAAGGCCTACCTCTTCACAGATGTTCTGGTGAGATTAGAAAAACCATATCTGCAGAATCCCTACTACATTTTAATTCACCACAATCAAGGTATGAAAATAATGCAAGGTTACCCTCTCATGGTCATCAAGCCATTTCTCTTCCTCTGATGCGAACACCCATTTCTCGACATTCTTTAATATGTCTTTCCTGCTAAGGGCTTGCTCTTTGGCCTTTGCAATCTGATCATCCATGTCTGATAAAAGCTCAGAGAGATCTGCTTTCCCTAGAATTCCATTAAAAAATAAATGTTACTCATTTTTAAACTATATACTGATTATTTGGTTAGGAAATATGTTATTAATCTGATCAATAACCGTAAGATCAATATCGACAAAAGAAAAAAGAAGAAGAACAAGAAATAGGTCTAGGTTATGAAGCTTTCTGGGAGAAGTGCTCAATGGGAAATAACAAGATGTCATATCTTCATGAGTAAAATGTCCATAGCATGGGTCCCTATGTTCGGGAAACTTGCAAGTTTCAAGAAACAATAGAATACTATTGGTTTATGAGCATCCTGGCTTTAGTTAAAAGAACTAATGCCTCATGATAAATTATGATTTCATTAACACTTGCCGAGTGACTGTAACGAATTTCTAACACCTGCATCCATGTGGATGGATCAACATTTTTTTGCTCAGGCATGATTGTTGTTGTTTTGTTGGAAGGGTGCTAGGAAAGTCCTATTTTATTATCGTCAAAGAGAACTTAAAGTTCCTTACGAAATCAGAGTGTACTTTCCAACGATCATGCATTGCTCATGACAATGACAGCTTTCTTATAAATCATGATTAGACTTGTTCAATAGGCGGGCCAGGATCAACTAAAGATATAACTGAAATTAGATTCCAACGGCCGTCCTCCCTCCTCGGAGCTCCAAAAAGAGATAAGAGCCAGCAATGCATGAATGAAACACTAAATCTAACTAAAACCAATGCTTCCAGACAGTTCTGGCATTCAAATACATTAACGGTTTCAAAATCTTGAAAAATAAAGACCCGCGGAAGAGAAAGATCAGAAGATGGAAACGATGAGGGAAGCCAACTTCCTTCCCTTCATTCAGTTCTCAATACATCCAATCAATTCGAAAACCCAAAAAAAATGATAAAAGAATCCATCATCTACAGATAATCACAAGAAGAGAATGATCGGCGCTATAGCTTCCAATCTCTTCCAATCTCCAAGATCATCAACACAGACTATATCGCATCAAAGAAACAATAGATACAGAGGAAATCAAGATTCTTACTCGGTTGTTGCGATCAAAAAATCAAGATCAGCGCGAGAGAAAGATCGGGGAAAGAAGATGGAGAGGAAGACAGAAATCTGGCCTCCTTTGCTCTGTTCTTGATGAATCCGACGAGAAAACTGGATCTGTCTCCTCCACCGCCTCCGTCCTCCACCTCTCGTCTTTCTTTCGGAGCACCTGAACTGGCCACGGAGCAAACGCGCGCCACTGAGAGCGGTATTTATAGAGCCGTTTCCCACCTCGGTGGGGATGCGTGAGAACTAGGGATGCCGTGCACGTAGAACTTTGAGGTTTGTGCTTGAAAGATAAAACTGGATCAGAAAGTTGACGAAGCACCAATACAGTTTCCCAGACATAGTCCATTTCTCAGTTATCATCACATGGCATTCCCAGGGCCGGCTCAACCCTTAGGCGACTGAGGCGGTCGCCTAAGGCCCCGGCCCCCCGGCCTGAATCCCTCTCTCCCCGTCTCAGGGCCTTCGAGTCCAGCGTCGGCCTCAGCCGCAAGGTCCACAGCGCCAACTTCCTGGTGGCCTGCCCCGCTGCCTCCTCTATCGGGGCTGCCAGGCCCCACCCCATGGAGAGCCTTTTGGAGAATAAATGTTCACTAAATATTATGATATTAGTCTAGCCAATTCCAATTTTGATCATTTCTTGCATTAACTTTTAATATTAATGTTACATTACTGAATGCTGAATGTTGAATGTTGATAAAATTTCAGGGCTTTGTCATATCAGATTGGCAGGGCATTGATAGGATTACTACTCCACCTGGTGCAAATTATACTTACTCTGTCCTGACTGGCGTCAATGCTGGTATTGATATGGTCAGTATTTCTTTCATCCGCTATAGAAAGTTAATAGCTGTTGTTACTATATTGCTGTTGACGGATAAAGAAAATATTACCACAATGGCTTCTTGCAGTACTATAGCTCTAATTTATGTTCTTTTTAGTGCAATGCGGGGCGCTGCCATTTGCATCAATTTTTGAAAACTCGAATGGTGTTGAGGTGCCCAATGCCGCCCGTTGACCTGTCTGGAGTAGAAAAGTTGATGACTCAATATCGCAGCAGAGAATGCTAGAAGATTAAGGATTTTGCTATTTGTTTTGTTTTCTTTGAAACATTATTCATGAGGTTTATATGAGGAAATACTGGACATATATGTATCAACACTCAATCATGGAGCAATTTTTGTAGTTCCACATTCACCGATTAATTTTTCCTTTCCATCTATTATTTTTGTATCCTTACATTATTTCTTGCGGGGTGTCATGCAGATAATGGTTCCTAATGACTATGCTCAGTTTATTGACACTTTGACCTCCCTTGTGAACAAGAAGTTCATCCCCATGAGCAGAATTGATGATGCTGTAAGAAGGATTTTGCCGGTGAAATTCACCATGGATCTCTTTGAGAACCCCTTGGCTGATCTTAGCTTTGTTGGTCAGCTTGGGAAAAAGGTCCTGCTGTTTCTGTGTTATTTGATCATACCTAATTCTTCTTGTCCTTTACAAAAAAAACATCCTGATCATCAAGCTACTGCCACTGTTGAATGAAAATGCCCTTGTTTCTTACGACTATTGGATCTTGTACAGGAGCACAGAGATTTGGCAAGGGAAGCTGTAAGGAAATCACTTGTGCCGTTGAAAAATGGGAAATCTACTAGCAAGCCGTTGCTCCCCCTCTCTAAGAAGGCACCAAAGATCCTTGTTGCTGGGAGTCATGCTGATAGCTTGGGTTACCACTTACCAGTGAGTATAAGATACAAAAAGCCATGATTGCTGTTGATCTACTATTTATCCAAGGAACTAATGATAAACAACACAGAAGTACAATTTTTGCTATCCTACATCTTTCTTCTGTTTTTTAAACCCTAAACTCTCCTAAGGTGCATTACTAGTTATTGTTTTATATTGTTACCTCCTGGTTTAACACTGTGGTATTTATTTTATATCTTAGTTCTACTTGTCCTCATCATCGAAAATCCACCACTCAATATTGTAACCCTTACCAGAAATGTTTATTACTTGGAAACTGGCAAGATATTGATTTGGTGCTTCTCTAATCCAAGCTTAGATTGCAATTCACAGTGGTAATGTTTGCTTTTGAAGCACCTGTATACAGAACAAATCATTTAGCAGTTCCAGTAAGATTTTTCTGGCTGGTTCAGAGAGTCGTCGTTTTTCTCTTGTTTCAATAGCTTCAATGCTATCTATCTCACAAGAGTCTCATTTTGGAGATGTGTATGGAAAGCATGAAAAATCTTGTAGTAAACTTACCAATAAATTACAGGAACCACCATCCTTAATGCCGTTAAATCTACTGTGGACCGAGAACCCTGATGCCAACTTTGTCAAGAGTAACAACTTCTCTCATGCCATTGTTGTTGTTGGGGAACACCCCGACACCGAAATGTATGGAGACAGCCTCAGCCTCACCATTCCTGATCCTAGTCCAAGCACCATCCAGACGGTCTGCGACCATTAATGTTGCTTTAAGGAATTGCTATAGCAAAATTGATGGAAATTGCATAAGTGCTGATACGTTTCCCCAAGAAATTCCCTAAGAAGCTGGTAAACCGGTGCTGATAGCTTGTTTGGTGTTGCTTTTGATTTTCTTAAAAAAAATTAATCTCAGAAATGGATTCATTTATATTCTTAACTAAAAAAATTCTTTTATATCTTTAAAATTTGCTCATCTCATAAAAGAACAAGCTAGAAGTTAATTTTTATTTTGTCTTCTCTTAGAATATTATTTTAACTTCTGCTTCAAATAGAAAAAGAAAGTTCAACAACTTTCTTATAGATTCTTTCACTGCAGCCAAAATGTTAAATCACTTTCTTTCTTTTTTAGCATAAATGGCTGTTTTTTAAAAAAACTTGAGAACTGAAACTATGCTCCTATTTGTAAATTTAAAATATAAATATAATTTGGCATGGCCGATTATTTTTAAAAATTTTAAATATAAATTTTACAAATGGTGATAATAGTGGCGGTGGTGATAATGGTAGTGCCCATCGTGATAATGACAGCAGCTATGATAATTGCAGTCATAGTGATTGCAGCAGCATTAATAATGGCGATAGCGATGATAATGGCAACAGCACTAAAGGAGAGGAGGGATAGTAGCAGCGATAGAGTTGTGACTAGATAAAAATGAAGATATATCTAGCCCAATAAGACACTTCTCACATGCCAACAAGCAATATCAGGCCGAAGTATAAGAAAGCTAGAAGAATGTTTGGGTAGTGACGGAAAACATGAAGACAAGTTTCAAAGCTCGATAAAATAGACATATTTCTGATGCATATAGGTAACCAGCAGCTAACCATCTGTTATCCTAGAAAGTTTAATTGCATGCCAACATGTAGCAACAATAAGTATGACAAGCAAGAGAAATAAAAAAAAATAAAAATGATTTTTAATAACTTTCACTTTTGTCAAAAACCATATGAGTTTTTAAAACTATAAAAAATGAAAATATAAAAAATACTCTATCAAATAACTTTTTTGTCTTGTTTTTAAATTTTAGTTTTTAAAAACTCAAAGTGAAAAAGTACAGTAATACTAAACATGGTCTTAATCCTTTTAAGAAAAATATTTTTCATAATTTAAAAGTTTCAAAAGAATTTTTTTTTAAACACCAAAATTGCTGTTAAGAAGCCCCTCCTCGTATGGAGTCGTGATGTGGCCGGAATGGACGAAGATCTCAGAGTCATTTCCCCAGGCTTCCATAAGTCTTTTGCGTACAGGAGAGTTGATTGATCCAGAAAAGAAGGCTAGTCTGGCCCTGGAATGTTCAGAAGAAAACATGCATTTGAGTCAATACTACAAAGGGTAGGTAGTTGAACAAAGGTTGGTACAATAACTTAGTACTACCCCAGTAATTCTACGTACACCAGTAGTTTCAGAACGGGAGAGCAAAATTTAATTGGGCAGGGAAAAGGATCACAAACCCACAAGGAAAAGGGGGAAAAACAGCAACAGAAGAATCACAAGAAAATCATCCACACAAATGACATAAAACAGCAACAAAACCTCAAAATTTAAAAAAAAAAAAAAAAATTTAAAAATTAAAAAAAAAAAAACGCACCTTTTGAACCAAATTGGTGCCTAGAACTCGAAGACCGATCGATCCTGCCTTCCAGGCCGCTCCCATCCCAAAAAAAGGCGGCCCCTTTTTCGAACCTGGCGACCGGGGCACATTATAGTTGCAACTGTGAAAGAAAAATATGGACGAGTCAACTATATATGTTCGTTATGTGAAAATAGTTATATTTTTGGTGCTAAGCCCATAGATTATTTCCTAGCTGATAATGAGACATTATAGTTGCAAACATATATAGTGCGAATAGGTTAAATTAATGAGGCTCTAGATATTTTTTTTTAAAAAAAAAGCTGCACAATTTTATGTGCTGTGGTTCCTCTGTAATAAGGATATATGCACATACAGTGTGCATGGGCATGAGGATTTTCAAGTGGGTTTCATGTCAAAATTGTAAGACATGAGGACGCACAGCAAGAAGTGTCGCCCATGGCTCAGACTCCATTTGTTACTTGTTCGTCTCCAGCTAGTCATGTATTTCTGGTGCAGGTTAAAAATAAAAGATATGATTACGAAAAATAGAAAGAAAAGAATTAAAATAACAAAGTTATTAATTTTCTTAAAATAGATCCCAGATTGCTATAACTTACGATACCAACTTTAATCTTGTATGCAAGCTCACCACTAATCCCTTCCACTAATCACCTAAACAAGCATTTGCCTTCTCTAAAACTTTATAATGAGATTATCTTCTATTAATTACGTTCAAAACAAAGATGTGAAAAAAAAAAAATAGTAGTGTCCTCATGTTAACAGTGACAACCAGTCACAACCAATTACAGAATAACATCATGAAAATAAAATGTATCAATATTCTAATCTAACCAATTAAATACATGGTTATTACTTAATACTCTAAAGTTTACAGATATTCAGAGATAATAAATATTAATTCAGTTTAGCAGCCGCCCATTCAGTTTGATATATCAATGCACATGATTACTTGTATACAACAATTCAAAGTTATCACTTATGTTATATTTAATAAAGCTAACCTTCAAAACCACAAGCAGGTGATTTTCATTCAAAGCTTATTTTTTCTATTTGTTCTTAAACTCAACCCAACTTGTCCAAGTCAAGAAAAAAACTGTTTTAACTAAATTATTAGCACGTCATCTGTTCTTAAACTTAACATTTTAGATGTCCAAGTCATTACAGACTCAGACTCAGCCATTTCATGCTCTCTTTCTCGAGACTATCAAGCCACAGAAATCTGACTCGCTAGACCAGGCCAAGTATTTCAAACATGAAAACCACATAATAGGCAGCATTAATGGAGAGCAAAATGATGGAAAATTGCAAAATAGGTTTGACCACAATTATTAACTACCTTGGTCACAGATCTCAGGTTTTTGAGTTTCGACCGATGATCCTGAGAACTGGCTATTAAGGTGGGTTGGGGCAAAAGCTAATTATAACGAAAGATATACCATGACTATAACCATAGCCACCAAGTTTGATTCTAACTATTTGGGGTCTGATTATGGATCCTCATTCACCAAAATTTCCTATTTAGGGCCAGTATCATAAACTAAGCTCCTAATTATTTTTTAACTAAAAATACATGAATAATGAGTCGGGAGTTTCGAACTAATAAGTCAGCAAAACTAAGGAAGCAGAGAATTGTGTGAAAATGAAGATCCTAAAAACTATTATGTCAATAACAATAAATGGCAGATGAAGACCATCTGACCATGAAAGAAATTACAAAGTGAAAAATCTAAAGGGGCTGATCTATCTAGGATTTACTTTCCAGAAAAGCAAATAAATAAATAATTTTCTACCAGTGAAGAAAATAAAAATCTTCGAACCATAGAATGCTCTTTATGGTCCTTGGAAGGAAATAGGCAGAATGCCGCTACGGGGTCATGTTCACTTCTCACGAGGTAACAGAAATATTACACATGATACGGTAATTCTTAAGAAAAGAATGACGAACCTTTGCCTCATTGGAGACAGCCGGTTTCTGATGAAATTCCACCTTGCGTGCGTTAATAATAGTGTCTTCACGAAGAATTCTCTCTTGGGTCTGGTCATGCCCAAAGGGACGTTTACCAAAGAGCATTTGGTACAAAATTACACCAGCTGACCCAACATCCACCTGTGCACAAGCAACAGCAACAGTTTATAACATACCAAAATATGAGAAAGTAGCTGTAAATAAATGACTTATTTAATTAGTCCTCTAAGATGCTCTATCAGTTATTGCAGTCATAATTATTAAGTATTTATCCAAAATATCCAATTCACTCTGCATACTGTAATTACCTCCTGCACATTATTAAAGGAAAAGCTATATGTGTGTTTATACTTTATACAGATTTTTAATGTGTAAGCTGGGATTGATCTTCAATAACCCAAATAGTCTGCTCTGCTCAGAGAATAAGACAGTCACAACTCGGGTGACACTCAATCTTAGAGAATAAGATTTTATGTCAACAAAAACTTGAATAGGATAGGATAAACGTCAAAGGCTACGTATATTTCAGTTTCTGAAGCTCTACACTGCCCCAATCGAAATATTTTGCTGCTACAAGGTTCGCGGAAGCATCGGAACCTGACTTTTTTTTAAAAAATAAAAATTAAAAAGGTATGCATTGAACTTGACATGACATGTTAGCTCAAAGAGAAAAGTCAGGGTCCCTCCTACAAGGAGGTTACCTAACCTAGAACTGAGAATCGGGCTGCCTAAAAACCGATATATGCTTTTAAGACGACCAGATGAAATTTTTACCATTGTTTATGTGGCAAGACAAACTTTGTTTATGTAGAAGCAAAATTTTGCATCCAGATGAAGCTTTCCTAGGGTTGGGATAGCCTCTTCCTAGAGGCACTTAACCTCAAGTGGCTGTGTGCAGCTCCTAAAATTTGTAGACCACATTGCATGGGAAGTATGCATGACTCTTTCCTATTTTAGAATCCTTCTTCCTCCTCTTCCTCTTCCCCTCCTCCTTCCTTATCATGCAGTGGTTGCCTAATCGACCCTGTTCACCGGCAAGGCCCACCTCTTCCACAAAAACCTTGCCTTCACTGCTTGCCATCATTGCTATCAGCCAGTTACAATCCATGAACGTGTCAACTCTCAAATCCCGGTCATTTGGTTGCATATTCCCCCTCTCCTCCAGCTCCATTGCCTCTCAGAGAAACCGGCAATCTCTGAGTGGTGTTATCCACTTCTAGGAGGTGGTGTGGGCCACTGGTAGCGGAGGGGCAGCAGATTTTTACCAAAAAAAAAAAGTGGCAGCAGATTTTTACCAAAAAAAAAAAGTGGCAGCAGATGGGCAAGGAGGTAGGGCAGGGAGACCAAGTGGCAGAGATGGGCAGGGTATGGATGGAGGAGGACTGATTGAATAAAGTAATAATAAATAAAGAATAAAATGTACCATAGAAAAACTCAATATATTATAGACAACCCTGGTGATATTATTAGTGGGATTGCAGAATTGAAGTATACATTTGGTAGATCTCTGGATGGTGTCACACCGCTGCTATTCGAAAAAAAAATTTAAATAAAGATAGAGAGATGAGATTTGTCAAAAATGCAAATAGACATGAAAGTAAAGTTTTTCTGGAAAACAAATATTATTAATAATGTAGCCGGTTTTGGATTTCTTTCTAATCTAAATAGATTAGTAATTGGGTATGTAAAATATGCTTAAAAAAAATATAAAAATATAAATCAATAAAATAAAAGGAAATAAATTTAACATATGAATTTATTAAAATAAAAATAAAGCAAAATGATAAGTATCTTTTAGGGATTTGATTTTTTATTTCTTGAATCTAACAATATGCTTAAAGGGGAATTTGAAAAACATAGTATGAAAAGTCAAATATTGTAGAATTTTAGAATGATATTTGATGGGGGGAAAAGTGGACCACCCCACACATACGATTAAAGCACCCGAATCCGACGGCAGGCGTAACCTCAGCAAGCACGACCTCGGCAGGCACGACCTCGGCAAGCATGACCTCGGCACGCAAGGTCTCGGCTGAGCAAAGCCCGATTGACCTCGAGCCAACCCAGACTTCACCAACAGTCCAGCCGCTCCGCCTAAAGAAGGGATCACCAAATCCTCCATATCCGGGATCAAATCCCGCAGTCTCCGCCGTAATGGCTGTCAATATTTGAATCCTCACAATCTCAGCCGATCGCCAGCTAGCTTGATATCTCGTGTCATCTAAGGTAATTCATTTGACCCAAGATTTGCGCAATCACATACGATTGCGTGTAACCGTTACACCCCCTCCTATAAAGGTGGGGGGGACTCCGGGCTTCTCCCCCGAGCCAGAAAACCATCTCTCCATTAAAATACCTCCAAATCCCTCTCTGACTTAAGTATCGGAGGGCCTTCGCTAGATCTCCCGGCCCAGGCTTCTTGCAGGTCCGCCGGAGACCGCCGTCCGCCACCATCCGCCAGTGAAAGCTCCTCCTCCTTGGTTCGCAGTCGCCCCCGGGTCCAATTTCCAGCAACAGTTGACACTAGAGGAAGGGCCCGAGTCGTGATCATGAGGTTAAGAAGCAGAGGGGCTTCTAACGCCTCCAGACATCGCGCACCGAGCCCCAGCTGCTCGGTCCAGAATCCACCACCGAGGCCTTCGGCAGATCAAGTTCCGCAAATCCAGCCTGAACAGTTCGACATGCTGGTGCAGCAAGTCCAAGCACTAGCCACTGTAGTCCAAAGCCTGCAACAAGTGGAGGCCCCTCTTGTGCCGCCTCCGCGAGTTCACACTCGATCGGCATTCCTTCCAGATGGGCATGCGTCGCGAGGCCGTAATCCCCATTGTTCTTCAAGAATCAATAATGGGGAACGGCGCCGTCACCAGGATTCCTCCCGGGCGTCCCCTCGGGAGGAGTCGCCAAGATAAAAGGCCGCAGCCTTCTGAAGCTGGATCGACCCCGGGTCAGTCAGTGCCGGGACGGACCACCACGGCGACTTCTCAAGGCGGGGAACTCGACAAGAAGGTCGAAGAACTCGAACGGCAAATCGAAGCGCTTCGGGATCAAAGAGTAAGGGGCGAGGACGACCCCGATTTCACCACCAAGTCGCCTTTCTCCTGCCTAATCGAGGATGAGCCAATCCCATCGAGGTTCAAGATGCCTCAAATAGAACCGTATAACGGGACAACCGATCCACTGGATCATCTGGAGAGTTACATAGCCCTCATGGCACTACAAGGATCCTCGGAGGCTCTATTATGCAAGGCCTTCCCCGCAACCCTCCGAGAAACGGCCTGGCTTTGGTTCTCCGGGCTAAAGTCGAGCACCGTGTTCTCTTTTGAGCAGCTAGGCAGGCAGTTTGCTGCCAATTTTGCCGCCAGTCGGCGCCAGCGGCGAACGTCGGATTCTCTTCTCGACATAAAGCAAAAGGAAGGAGAATCCCTGAAAGACTACATCGATCGCTTCACCGCCGCTACTTGGGAGGTCCGCGAGCTCGATCAATCAATCGCCATGTCAGCATTGAAAACGGGAGCTCGATCCTATAAGTTTCTCTTCTCCATTGAGAAGAATTTTTCTGCCGACTTTACCGAGATGCTGGCCCGAGCTCGAAAATATGCAAAGGCTGAAGAAGCCATGGCCTTCCAGCGAGATGCCACCGAGCGACCCTCAAAGGGGCAGAAAAGACGTCGCGAGGAGTGCGGCCGCCCAAGAAGTCGGTCACCCCACCGAGAGAAGAACTTGCCTTGGTTGAGGAGCCCACCTCGTCTGCCAACCCTAGCCCATTCCAAGCTTCATCGCGATGAGGCCATCAACAGCCCGCACGCGGTGAACGTCGGTAATCCAGCAACCTCCCACGCCCGTCCGACTGCAAGCGGGATCCAAGCATCACGCCCAGCCATCCCGCCGTCCACGACACCTCCAAGCCATCCTCCGCAGCAGATCAGCCATTCTCCTAGTGATCCCGCAGGCTTTCAATTATTCCGTTTCTCGCCATCAAGGAACCGCACCAGATCAGCATCTCAGCCTTCCGTTGTCCATGATCGGCTCCCAGCAGCCGGTAACCCAGCGCGGCATTCATCTCTAGCTCCGTCTCCGTCTTCTCCGAGATCCAAACATTCCGCATTAGCCTCCCAGCGATCCCGCGGCGCCCTTCATCCGGAGCCACCTCCTTCCGTTTCTAGCCATCAAGGAACGCGAGATTCAGCCATTCCCACGGATTCACGCCCTTCTCCAGCGATCCCGCATGCAACAATCAAGCCTCCGCGAGATCATTCCCAGCATCACGCCCTCCTCCTCTCTCAGTGGATCCATCAAGGGGGAGAATGGGTATAAAGAGGGTGGCCATCGGCTTTGAGAGGGGAGCTCAGTTGAGAAGAAAAAAAAACAGGGGAGACCCCTGTTTCGGTGAAGAAAAGAAGCCACCAGCCAAGAGAAAAGAGAGAAAAAGAAATAAAAAAAAGAGAGAAAAAGGGGAGGAAAGAGAATAGTTTTGATATTTTGGGAATAATGGGAGTTGATCAATTTCATTTGAAGATGGGAGGTCGTCCGGGAGCCATGCTTGGCTAAACATCCAATCTAGGGCTGGATGAAGCCCTAGCAATGTATCAGGGCATTGTGGTTCTTATTTTTTTTATTATTTTGGAGCTTGTTTAAATTCTTATCTTCAATGAAATATTTCTTTTATGATGTTTAAACCTTGAGCATGCCATTTACTATTCGTGTTTGCTAAAGTAGTCTAAGATAATCCATGCCTAGGAAGATGAGGCGTGCTGCACCCTAGATTAGCATACTTAGGTAGACACTTCATGCTATACCGAAGATGGATTTTCCTAAAACTCTTTATGTTTTTATTTTAAAAGGCTTGTAGCCAATTTGCATGCCTCTCCAAAAGATAAATATTAAGAACACAATCCCTAATGCCATGCTACGCGGTGGATTCCAAACTCTAGATCCATCTACTTTGATAAATTCTAATTCACACTCATAGTTTAATTTAGTTAAATTAAGTTAGCAAATTTTTCTTCTTGATTTACTTTTAAAAGAAAAATAACTTATTCTACAATCCCTGTGGACCGACACCCGTAATCACTATCCTACAGGATACGTGCTATTGCGTGGTTTATTTTTGAAATTGAAAGAACCGATCAATTTTTGGCGCCGTTGCCGGGGATTGCTAGCATAGTTATTTTTCCTATTATAAAAAAAAAATTAATTAAAAAAAACTTTCAAAAAAATATATATAAATAAAAAAAATTTATCTTCTATTATTGTTACTTTTCTTATCTTTTTTTTTCTCTTCTACTAATTTTTTTTTAAATTTTTTTTTGATCTTATTTGATTAGGAATCGACGGAAAAATCTGGGATGATCAAAAAGAGAACTGCTGGAAAAGGAATGCTGTAGAGGTTTGCCTAAAAAAAAAATTAAATTGCTAGGAAAATTTCCTTTGGTAACCTCTAAACCTTTCTTATTTAAATTAAGTATTAGCTTGAAATTTTGTGATGATTGTTTGATTTTAATTTCAGCAAAAGTGTGAATGCATGCCTGATACACATACACCAATTAATTTGCACTTAGTAAGGGCAATCACCCCAACAAGATAAGAGCCGGATTTCATCACCGGACTCTTGCCCAATTTAGGTGAACTCAATCTCACATAGTGTCACTTTAATTAAAATCAATTAGACATTGGCCCCTAGGGACATTCGAGCTCAATAGGACGAAGATCGCCGAAAGTTGCACCAATTTTGCTCTGTGGCTTAGTTGATGTCTAGGCAAGCTTTGCCCCTATAAGGGAGACAGTTCATCTGTTCGAGGCAATTGGGTTTTAAGTGGGACCTTTAAGAACGCATCGTGACCCCTCCACTTACCTGGAAGCTTACCTGGTCAACTCAGTTCATTAGACCGGATTGGAGGCTTAGGTGCCCTCTTCAAACCAGTTAGGAGCTGTCTAGTGATTTTAGGACAAAGACTAGGATTGATATGCTTTTCTCTTATTGCATGCTTGATTGATCAAGTACTAGTGTATGCAAGGTAGTCGTTCTAGAGTACGAAACCTATTACCTTTTGACCCTGAAATAGAACGAACCCTTAGGAACATTCGAGCTAAGATCAAAACATTAGGATCATCCCCACCTCTTAAGATGGCTGAAGAACAACCCAAACTCCTGAGGGAGTACTTTACTCCCACTATTTACACTTCCCCATCTTGCATTCGATTACCTGAAGTAGCAGCTGTACAATATGAAATAAAATCTAGTGTGATCCAAATGCTCCCATCTTTTTATGGGCTCACCAATGAAGACCCATATAAACACCTAAATGAATTTCTTGAGATTTGCACCACTGTCAAGATTCAGAACTTTACTGATGATGCTCTAAAACTTAGATTATTCCCCTTCTTCCTTAAAGATAGAGCCAAACAATGGCTGAATTCTTTAGAAGCCAACTCGATTCGTTCTTGGGATCAAATGCAATAAGAATTCCTTAAAAAATACTTTCTCATAGGAAGAACGAACCAGTTTAGACGTGCCATTACAAGCTTCTCCCAAACTGAGGGAGAAGAATTTTATGAAACTTGGGAGAGATTTAGGGACCTAATCCGTAAATGCCCTCATCATCAAATACCTAAGTGGCAACTAGTGCAATGTTTTTATGATGGATTGACAGAACGAAACCGTCAGATGATCGATGCTGCATGCGGGGGCACTTTTATGCTTCAAAATGAGCATGAAGCATGGCAATTATTTGAAAATCTTAATGAAAACTCCCTCCACCATGCTTCATGTTCTCGTCAAGCACCCCCGAGTTCTCAAAGAAAAGGGACCATTTGTGAAATAAGTCATTCTATGGACCTGTCTAGCAAGGTAGATGCATTGTCCCATAAGATTGACCAACTGATGATAGGTGGGCATTACATGAACTCTTCCGAAGCACAAGTGTGTACTATTTGTTCTAGCCCACCCCACCCTATTCATGAGTGCCCCTCAGCGCTCCAATTCTCCGAACTCGTGCAAGAACACATCAATGCTGCTCAAACACAGTCCAGACCGGGTAATGACCCATTTTCCAATACATATAACCCGGGATGGCGAAATCATCCAAACTTTTCTTGGAAGCAGCAAGCTTCGAACACAGCCCAACCCTATTCCCAAAATTTTCAAAATCCTCAGAATTTTCAAACCCAACAAAATATTCATCCCTACCATCCTTCGACTCAATTTCAACACACTTCTCCTCCACCCCAAAGAAACACAGCCTTTGAGGAGAAAGTGTTGAACGCTCTTCAAGGTTTGGAAACCATTACACAATTGGTGCACTCTCACACGCAATCAATCACCAAGCTAGAATCCCAGATGGGGCAACTAGCTAATGCACTGAACAAGCGAGAGGAAGGAAAGCTTCCAAGCCAACCGCTAAGTAATCTTAGGGGACAATACATAGCTCAAGAAAATCAATTAAATGCAATTCATCATGAACAAGCCAATGCTTTGACTACCCTAAGGAGTGGACGTATAATAGACAATAAGATTGGGGAGGACAACAATAAGGAAGGTGAAGAAGAGGATAGAAATGTGTCAAATGAAAATCTAAAACCTTCTTCTTCTTCGGCTAGTCCATCTTCTGCCAAAACTCACATTCCAAAGGCCCCATTTCCTGAAGCTCTTACTTCACCCTCTCCATTTGGCAAAAAGGAAACTTCACTAGAGGAGATGATGGAGGTTTTCAAACAAGTGAAGATCAACCTTCCACTTCTTGATGCTATTAGACAAGTTCCCTCCTATGCCAAATTTCTTAAAGACCTGTGCACCCAAAAGCGAAAATCTAGGACACATGTGCCTAGAAAGGTCTTCCTAACTGAGCAAGTGAGTTCTATTCTCCAACACAACACCTCTCCGAAATTCAAAGATCCTGGTGCTCCCACCATCTCCTGTGTCTTAGGAAATAATTTTATTGATCGAGCACTCTTAGATCTAGGGGCAAGTGTCAACCTTTTACCTTACTCAGTTTATGAGAAGCTTGGGTTAGGTGAGTTAAAACCAACCTCAGTATCCCTTCAATTGGCTGATCGATCTGTAAAAACACCACGTGGGATAATTGAAGATGTTCTTGTCAAGGTAGATAAATTCTATTTTCCAGTAGATTTCATCGTCCTTGATATGGAACATGAACCTAATCCTAAGAAACAAATCTCCGTGATCCTTGGGCGCCCCTTTTTAGCAACAGCCAATGCGTGCATCAATTGTAGAACAGGGGTAATGAACATATCATTTGGAAACATGAAGGTAAAATTAAATGTGTTCAATGCGGCCGACCAACCCGCGAGGGAAGTTGAGTGTTTTATGATAGACAAAATAGATGACCTCATAAAAGGAGATGCAAAAACTACCTCATTGTGTCTGGCTGAAGACAATAAACTTAGCGCTTGTTGGGAGGCAACCCAATTCTCTTAGATTTTTTTTTAACATTGAGGACAATGTTAGGTTTAGGTTTGGGGGTATTCATCTTGATTTTCATCCAAAAAAAAATGTGTGTTCCTTTTCATAAAATAATAATTAATAAATAATAATAAAAAATTTAAATAAAAAAAGTTTTTGTTTTTATAAAAAAAATCTAATTTCTATACATGAATGTGAGAATGATAAATACACATGAAGTCAAGTGGATTTTTTTAGATTTTTATCATTCTCACATTCATGTATAGAAATTAGATTTTTTTTATAAAAACAAAAACTTTTTTATTTAAATTTTTTATTATTATTTATTAATTATTATTTTATGAAAAGGAACACACATTTTTTTTTGGATGAAAATCAAGATGAATACCCCCAAACCTAAACCTAACATTGTCCTCAATGTTAAAGAAAAATCTAAGAGAATTGGGTTGCCTCCCAACAAGCGCTAAGTTTATTGTCTTCAGCCAGACACAGTGAGGTAGTTTTTGCATCTCCTTTTATGAGGTCATCTATTTTGTCTATCATAAAACACTCAACTTCCCTTGCGGGTTGGTCGGCCGCATTGAACACATTTAATTTTACCTTCATGTTCCCAAATGATATGTTCATTACCCCTGTTCTACAATTGATGCACGCATTGGCTGTTGCTAAAAAGGGGCGCCCAAGGATCACGGAGATTTGTTTCTTAGGATTAGGTTCATGTTCCATATCAAGGACGATGAAATCTATTGGAAAATAGAATTTATCTACCTTGACAAGAACATCTTCAATTATCCCACGTGGTGTTTTTACAGATCGATCAGCCAATTGAAGGGATACTGAGGTTGGTTTTAACTCACCTAACCCAAGCTTCTCATAAACTGAGTAAGGTAAAAGGTTGACACTTGCCCCTAGATCTAAGAGTGCTCGATCAATAAAATTATTTCCTAAGACACAGGAGATGGTGGGAGCACCAGGATCTTTGAATTTCGGAGAGGTGTTGTGTTGGAGAATAGAACTCACTTGCTCAGTTAGGAAGACCTTTCTAGGCACATGTGTCCTAGATTTTCGCTTTTGGGTGCATAGGTCTTTAAGAAATTTGGCATAGGAGGGAACTTGTCTAATAGCATCAAGAAGTGGAAGGTTGATCTTCACTTGTTTGAAAACCTCCATCATCTCCTCTAGTGAAGTTCCCTTTTTGCCAAATGGAGAGGGTGAAGTAAGAGCTTCAGGAAATGGGGCCTTTGGAATGTGAGTTTTGGCAGAAGATGGACTAGCCGAAGAAGAAGAAGGTTTTAGATTTTCATTTGACACATTTCTATCCTCTTCTTCACCTTCCTTATTGTTGTCCTCCCCAATCTTATTGTCTATTATACGTCCACTCCTTAGGGTAGTCAAAGCATTGGCTTGTTCATGATGAATTGCATTTAATTGATTTTCTTGAGCTATGTATTGTCCCCTAAGATTACTTAGCGGTTGGCTTGGAAGCTTTCCTTCCTCTCGCTTGTTCAGTGCATTAGCTAGTTGCCCCATCTGGGATTCTAGCTTGGTGATTGATTGCGTGTGAGAGTGCACCAATTGTGTAATGGTTTCCAAACCTTGAAGGGCGTTCAACACTTTCTCCTCAAAGGCTGTGTTTCTTTGGGGTGGAGGAGAAGTGTGTTGAAATTGAGTCGAAGGACGGTAGGGATGAATATTTTGTTGGGTTTGAAAATTCTGAGGATTTTGAAAATTTTGGGAATAGGGTTGGGCTGTGTTCGAAGCTTGCTGCTTCCAAGAAAAGTTTGGATGATTTCGCCATCCCGGGTTATATGTATTGGAAAATGGGTCATTACCCGGTCTGGACTGTGTTTGAGCAGCATTGATGTGTTCTTGCACGAGTTCGGAGAATTGGAGCGCTGAGGGGCACTCATGAATAGGGTGGGGTGGGCTAGAACAAATAGTACACACTTGTGCTTCGGAAGAGTTCATGTAATGCCCACCTATCATCAGTTGGTCAATCTTATGGGACAATGCATCTACCTTGCTAGACAGGTCCATAGAATGACTTATTTCACAAATGGTCCCTTTTCTTTGAGAACTCGGGGGTGCTTGACGAGAACATGAAGCATGGTGGAGGGAGTTTTCATTAAGATTTTCAAATAATTGCCATGCTTCATGCTCATTTTGAAGCATAAAAGTGCCCCCGCATGCAGCATCGATCATCTGACGGTTTCGTTCTGTCAATCCGTCATAAAAACATTGCACTAGTTGCCACTTAGGTATTTGATAATGAGGGCATTTACGGATTAGGTCCCTAAATCTCTCCCAAGTTTCATGAAATTCTTCTCCCTCAGTTTGGGAGAAGCTTGTAATGGCACGTCTAAACTGGTTCGTTCTTCCTATGAGAAAGTATTTTTTAAGAAATTCTTATTGCATTTGATCCCAAGAACGAATCGAGTTGGCTTCTAAAGAATTCAGCCATTGTTTGGCTCTATCTTTAAGGGAGAAGGGGAATAATCTAAGTTTTAGAGCATCATCAGTAAAGTTCTGAATCTTGACAGTGGTGCAAATCTCAAGGAATTCATTTAGGTGTTTATATGGGTCTTCATTGGTGAGCCCATAAAAAGATGGGAGCATTTGGATCACACTAGATTTTATTTCATATTGTACAGCTACTACTTCAGGTAATCGAATGCAAGATGGGGAAGTGTAAATAGTGGGAGTAAAGTACTCCCTCAGGAGTTTGGGTTGTTCTTCAGCCATCTTAAGAGGTGGGGATGATCCTAATGTTTTGATCTTAGCTCGAATGTTCCTAAGGGTTCGTTCTATTTCAGGGTCAAAAGGTAATAGGTTTCGTACTCTAGAACGACTACCTTGCATACACTAGTACTTGATCAATCAAGCATGCAATAAGAGAAAAGCATATCAATCTAGTCTTTGTCCTAAAATCACTAGACAGCTCCTAATTAGTTTGAAGAGGGCACCTAAGCCTCCAATCCGGTCTAATGAACCGAGTTGACCAGGTAAGCTCCCAGGTAAGTGGAGGGGTCACGATGCGTTCGCAAAGGTCCCACTTAAAACCCACTTGCCTCGAACAGATGAACTGTCTCCCTTATAGGGACAAAGCTTGCCAAGACATCAACTAAGCCACAGAGCGAAATTGGTGCAACTTTCGGTGATCTTCGTCCTATTGAGCTCGAATGTCCCTAGGAGCCAACGTCTAATTGATTTTAATTAAAGTGACACTATGTGAGATTGAGTTCACCTAAGTTGGGCAAGAGTCCGGTGATGAAATCCGGCTCTTATCTTGTTGGGGTGATTGCCCTTACTAAGTGCAGATTAGTTGTGTATGTGTATCAAACATGCATTCACACTTTTGCTGAAATTAAAATCAAACAATCACCACAAAATTTCAAGCTAATAATTAATTTAAATAAGAAAGGTTTAGAGGTTACCAAAGAGAATTTCTCCAGCAATTTAAATTTTTTTTTAAGCAAACCTCTAAAGCATTCCTTTTTGATAGCCCAGATCTCCTTTTCGATTCCTGATCAAATAAGACCAAAAGAAAAATAAAAAAAAATTAGTAGAAGAGAAAAAAGAGATAAGAAAAGTAACAATAATAGAAAATAATTTTTTTATTTTATTTTAGATATATATATATATATTTGAAAGTTTTTTTTATTAATTTTTTTTAATGATAGGAAAATAACTATGCTAGCAATCCCCGGCAACGGCGCCAAAAATTGATCGGTTCTTTCAATTTCAAAAATAAACCACGCAATAGCACGTATCCTGTAGGATAGTGATTACGGGTGTCGGTCCACAGGGATTGAAGACAAGTTATTTTTTCTAATTGAATAATTACTTCAAAGGGTATAAGCTAGAGTAAATGATAAAAACTAAGAATTAATATAGATGTAGTAGTATGAATTATCTATGGAGGGAGGTGTTTAGGGCTAGATTCCACCGATAGATTTTTATCCGTGACACTTTCAATGATGGAGTTGTATTTAAGACTTGATTGCTTCCGACTACAAGCCAAAGCAATCATTAAAAATTATAATTAATTTCCAGCATGAATCATCTAAGTCTAGCACAAACCATCTACTCTAACGATAAGCATGGCCTGTCTAACCTAGCATGATGCATCTGATCATTAAATCATTAAATATGAAATTGATGTCACATGAATATCTCCTCCAAACCACAGGTGTTGGATTCGATGAAATAAATCAATCTATGTAAAATATTTTCTACAAGATAAATGATTCACATAAATTGAATAAATCATAAGATCAATTGATAAATTCTTCATCATGCAACAATCTTACAATACAAACTCAAATCAATAAAAACGAAACGGATACTCCTCTATGGCTTCGTCAAACCCCTAAATCGAGGTTTAGCTGCTCATGATGCTCGGCGACTTTGATCGGCTTGCTGAGATGCTCCACGCCATCCACATCATTTTCTTTCACTAATTGATCCGCTCCCAGCCTCCCTTCATTCCCAAAATACCCAAAGTACTATCTCTCCCCCCTCCTTTCTCTTTTCTTTAATTTCTTTTTCTCTCGTTCCTCCCCCCCTGTTCGCAGAGTAATCTCCTCTTTTATAGCCCCCCCTTCTTCTCACGGTTTCATTCAAAATTTAAATTCAATTCTCCGCAGAGCTGATTTGCTCCAGCTGGATGACTGGATCCGGGGGATTTGAAGTTAATTCATATGGGGAAAAGCTGGATCTTGGCTTTGCGGAGGGGAGGAATCTGGAAGCTGAAGTGTTGATCGCGGAGAAGAGTTGGAAGCGAAGGCTGGATCCTTGCGGGCAGTGGGCGTGATCCGATGCTTCTTCAACGCGGAAGATGATCTGGATTTGGTGGAAGGTGAATAACGATCGATCACGCTGAGATGCACAGAGGATGCGGACGAGAAGAAGGCTGCGGACGTGCTGGGATGCGATCTGATCTTGAAACAGGGGATTTCTTTTGGCCGTGATTCGGAGGGAATGGCGTTGGATTTGCGAATCAGCTGGGAGGAAACCTTTGGGCGCGGAAGGAGTGGAGGATTGGGTTGGATGATCTGCCGATTTTTGGGAAGAGAAATCCCCTGCTTCGGGCGCTGGATTGGAGGGGAAGAATGTTCTTTTTCTTGCTCTGTTTTGCTGGGAAAGTAGACAGCCGTGAGGAGGCGGGGACGCGGGCTGATGCGGAAGACTTGCTGGGCAGATCACGGGATGCTGGGGAGGACTGGAAGATTGATGATTTGCCAATTTTGGGAGGATTGCATCGCGGGAGGGACGCGGAGAAGGCTCGGATGCTCGGAATGGCTGCTGTGCGGAGGCGCTGGCGCAGGCGGATGAAGAGGCGGAGGAACGGGAGGCTGGCTGCACCGCATGGAGGCTTGCGTGGAGGATCTCTTAGGCGACGCCATCTCGTGGCTGGAACGGGAGAATTGACGGGAATCTCGGCCATAATGCACTGCGGGGGAGGGGGGGAAGAAGATGAACAGTGGAGTTTTCATTTTATATATATATATATATTTGTAACACTGTTCATATGAACAGTGTTTTCACGGGACACTGTTCATATGAACAGTGAATCGTCGATATTTAATTATTATTATTATTATTATTATTATTATTTTGTTTATAAATAATAAATTTTATATGAAGGCAGGTAAGGAATTGGTTGGAAATTGGCTTTGGATTTGAGGTGGGTCATGATCGTTGATTTGCTTGAACTTGTTCTCGAGTCCAATGTCATTTAAATTTAATTCTTGCTGAACTGCTTCAGACCGGACTCGACAAGACTAAAAACAGGACCGTGACTTAATAAAAAGGGTTAATCAAACCTTTTTCCTCATACAAAAAATAATTATCTAATCAGGACCAAAACCTGTTTAATCATAGCCTTAGCTTGATTACAACTCCATCAGGTTACTAAACCGGATCAACACAATCTTCTCCTTATACGTTTTTCTGTAGTTTTCATGAAAGATCGCAACCAAGAGAGAGACAAGTTCAGAGTCTGGTTTAAGAAAAGAATTATTTACTTCTTACCATATTTTAAATTTATTTCAACAATTATTCAATTTTATGGTAAAATACGTATTTATCAGTTTAAGAACATTGATAAGTGCTATGGAAAGATAACTAAATTATGAATTATTAAGCACTTATCAGCGACCCCGACCGAGATCCCCGCCTCGGCCAAGAACGCCCCCAGGGAGGTACGGAAACTATACTCCCCTCACCACTATTCGGGCCGAGATCCTCATGGAAATAGAAGGCCGAGGCTATCTCCGACCTCCACCACCGATGCGAGAGTCGGAAGCTCGGCAACGCTTTAGAAAGTACTATCACTTTCATCAAGATCACGGCCACGACACAAAGGAGTGCTTCCGACTTCGAGATGAGATTGAAGTGCTTATCCGTTGTGGGACACTCAACCGATTTGTACAAAACCGGCGTGATGAAGGAGGACCAGTGGAGAACGCCGCGCCGCCTGAAGATCAAAACAATAACAAACCCATTGCTGGCACCATCAACGCCATAGGAGGGGGCTCTGCCGAAGGAAGCTCGGCTAAAGAACCTGCTGGGAAGGAAGGCCCCCTGAAGCGTCAGCGCACGACAGAAGCCATCTCGTTCTTGGATGAAGACTTAAAAGGAGTTGAAACTCCCCATGATGATGATGTGGTCATCTCCCATGTCATAAATAAGTTTGATGTAAAACGTGTTTTAGTTGATAATGGAAGCTCTGCAAACGTATTATTCTATGATGCTTTCCAAAAAATTGGAATGACGGAGGACCAGCTCCGAAGAATGAACGCTCCACTGGTCGGATTCACTAGGGAATCAGTCCCGGTTGAAGGAGTAGTTAGCCTACCTGTTACGGCCGGGCTGCCCCTAAAGAGAGTACCGTGAAGATGGACTTCCTAGTAGTCCGGGTGGCTTCAGTCTACAATACTATTCTCGGCCGACCTGGGCTCAACGCCCTCCGGGCCATAGTATCAACCTACCACCTGCTCATGCGATTTCCCACCGAACGGAGAGTCGGCGAAGCTCGAGGGGACCAAGCAACAGCCAAGCAAAGTTACATGGCGACCCTCAAAGCAAAACAACTGGCTGAAAAATCAGTCCAAATCTCGGCCTTGGCACTACCTATCGAGACCTTGGAAGTGCGGGACGAGCCTAAGAAGCAACGAGTAGAGCCCGGGAAGCTCCTACTTCAAATCCCCTTAAGAGAGGACCGCCCGGATCAAACCGTACAGGTCGGCTCCAGGCTAAGCCCCCGTGAGCGAGACCACATGATTGAATTTCTCCAAGCCAATGCCGACGTAATCGCCTGATCGCCCACTGACATGCCAGGAATAGATCGTAAAGTTATGGTTCAACAACTCCATGTGAGCCCAACTTACAAGCCCGTCAGGCAGAAAAAAACGGAGCTTTGCACCAGAACGACAGCAAGCGGCGGCTGAGAAGATGGACAAACTCCTCGAGGCTAGTTTTATCAGAGAGGTCACCTACCCGAACTGGCTCACCAACATGGTCCTCGTGAAGAAAACCAATGGAAAGCGGCGCATGTGTGTGGATTACACTGATCTGAACAAAGCATGCCTGAAGGACAATTTTCCACTCCCTAGGATCGACCAGCTCGTTGATTCTACCTCGGGACACCAGTTGCTGACATTCATGGATGCCTTCTCGGGGTACAATCAGATCCGAATGGCGTCCGAAGATGAGAAAAAGACAGCCTTTGTCACCGACAAAGGCCTCTATTGCTACAAGAGTAATTCAACGCGGGATCGAAGCGAACCCAGAAAAGATCCGAGCGCTGCAGGAGATGGCACCCCCAAGGACGGTCAAGAAAGTACAACGGCGCACTGGACGAGTTGCGGCCTTGGGAAGGTTTGTCTCGAGGTCGGCAGAGCGATGTCTCTCTTTCTTCAAGATTCTCAAACGGCCAAAAAACTTCGTGTGGACTGAAGAGTGCTAGCAAGCCTTCGAAGAACCCAGGTGTCATCTCGCCTTCCCTCCATTGCTCACAAAACCTCAGCAGGGCGAGCTTCTCTACCTATACCTTGCTGTGTGCACGGTAGCAATGAGCTCAGTCCTAGTTCGGAAAGAAGACATCCCAGAAATCAATATAGTACACCAGTCGAATTCTGCGAGATGTAGAGCCCCGATACTTTAAATTAGAAAAAACAGTCTATGCGCTACTCATCTCGGCCTGAAGGCTCCGGCCGTACTTCCAAGCTCACACCATGGCCGTATTAACTGACCAACCCATAAAACAAGTTTTGCAACGATCGAATCGTGTGGAAAGAATTGCAAGATGGGCGATTGAGCTTGAAAAATTCGACCTCGAGTACCGCCCGAGGCCAGCAATCAAGGCATAAGTGCTCGCCAACTTCATAGTGGAATGCACCCTCCCAAACGACCTCGAGACCGAGCTCACATCAAAGGAAGACACCTCAGAGTGGCCATGGGTCCTACATGTGGACGGTTCCTCAACCTCGGGGGATAGTGGGGCAGGCCTCATTCTTACCAGCCCGGATGGAGTGGTCGCGGAGCAAGCTTTACGCCTCGAGTTTCCGGCCTCGAACAACGAAGCGATGTACGAGGCGCTCATTGCCGGACTGAAATTGGCGAAGGAGCTCAAGGTCGGCAGCCTAAAAATCCTCAGTGATTCCCAATTGATCATGAGCCAAATCTTAGGAGACTTTGAAGCTAGAGAGCCATCAATGCAAAAGTATCTCCAGAAGGTACGAAATATCACCTCTACGTTGAACACCTTCGACATTTAGCACATCTCCAGGACAGAGAATGCGAGGGCCGACTTGCTATCAAAGCTGGCGACTTCCCGCATGAGCGAGCTCCCGAGAACCACGACACGAGTATCTTCAAACACCAAGCACCGAGGAGCCTAAGTCGACCCTCTGCATCGAAACTGAACCGAGCTGGATGGATGCATTTGTCGACTTCCTACAGAATGAAATCCTCCCCGATGATGAGCTCGAGGCCCGCCGAGTCAAGCGCCAGGCTTCCCGATACCTCCTGTATGAAGGCATGCTATACCGCAGGTCCTTCACATCTCCGCTCCTCAGTGTTGGGAACCCGCCCATGCCGCTGATATTTCAAAAAAAATCAGATGGCAGCGGAAGAGGCATGTGCGGGATCGACGTTCATCGCATGAACGTTGTTTCATGAACCGTTCGTAGTTAGGCAAGGATTAAAAACTTTTAAAAACAATAGAAGATCAGATCTTCACCTTGTGCGGGTAGATGATCACCGCAAATCTGAGTTCGTGGTTTAGGAAGAGGGTTCGCTTGAAGCCGTTCAAGTGTCCGGCCTCTACGGGTATCCACACGAAGCAGAGATCCGATCAAAGCTCTCTAGTCTTTCCGGGGTGCTAGCTCCCTTGCAAAGACTTCTTTTGATGGCTGATTTCCTCTCTTTCTTTCAACTCTTGAATGTACTTGAGAGGAGGAAGAAGGATGAAGAAGAGAAGGAGGAATGAACCCCACGCAGCCTTCTTTTCTTTTCCCTGCGTTGGAAGGAAGAAAGGAGAAGGAGGAGGCCGCCAAGGTTCTTTTTCTTCCTCTTCTTGCTTGCGGCTGAACCAAGGGAGGAAGAGGGGTGGCCACGGCTTGAAGGAGGAGGAATCACATTCATCTAGGGTGCCGGCCCCTTGTCCTCTTTTATAGCCGTCTAGGGCTCCTACAAATTAGGAGCCCTAGACAAGTTTCCAAAGAGGGGGCGCCGGCCCCCTCTCTTCATGCCGCACCAAGAGATCAAAAGAGGAGGGGCGTGAGCCCCTCCCTCTTATGTTGCCCTAATCCTCATTAAGTAAGGTTTTGGTTGCCCTAATGTGGCTAAGCCCTAATCTAATTAGGCTTAGTCCAAGGGGAAACCAAATTGGATCCAATCTAGGTAAGTCCTAATCCAATTAGAACTTAAATCAATTTTGACTCAATTGAACTCTTCAATCCTAATCCAATTAGAAGTCTTATTGATTCATTAGATTAATAATTAATTATGACTTAAGAAACCCTAATCCAAATTAGGACATATTTAATTTTAGTCCTAATCCAATTAGGACTCTATTTGAATCCGAAGTCCTAATCCAATTAGGATTTCTAGGAATCCTATTCTAAGTAGGAATCCAAAGATGAATTCAAAATCCTAATCTAATTAGGATTGTAGAAATCCTACTCCAAGTAGGAATCCCAGTCCTACTTCAAATAGGATTCCCAGTCCTAATCCAATTAGAACTCTAGGAATCCTACTTCAAGTAGGATTTGTGTTTTAAGTCCAATTAATCAATTCTCATTCCTTCTTCAACTTTTTATCAATCGAATTGATTACTCGTGATTCATAATCACTTTTCAACCATCGGATCGGTCAATACTTCTAGTGTGTGTGACCCCATAGGTTCTATTCTGACTGGTAGTGAGATATATTGCGATCTCTATCACAATATCATTGAAAACTCCTTTCAATGGGTTGGAACGATTCCAACTCAACTCATTAGGATTTATCGATCATCGAGACAATCCCTATGAGTCCCACCATCCACCAGTGACACCTAGCAGCATGTAGCGGCTACCCAGCAGAATAGAATGGTGAATCTCTAGGTGCAGTTATCGTGTGATACAGTCCTACTATCGTGGATCCCTACAAGACGGAGGTCATGGACAACTCGTCAAACCCCATCGTCTGTCATATGTGAAGATTTATTTGACTTAAGTTCGAGAGTGGAAAACTCTTTCTCCACTATGCATATTGCCCCGGCCGAGGTCTTACGAACTCAGTCTTATAAATCATATAGGATCTCTCCTTATCTATCAAGGTCGATAGATTCCTTATAGGTGCATACCCTACTCCTACAGTGAACTTACTGCAGCCAATCTACACTGCATGGACCCATATGGCTAGAGACCATGTATGTGTGCAGTCAAACTACAATAATCTCCCTGTGAGTAGCCGAAGCACCACAGGTCAAAGAACCAGTCACACTACTGCAACATCAAGCAAGTCACTGACGAGTGGATAGACATCCAAGTGACTTCTTGTATTGGTCACGCTCAGTACCCTTGTTCTTAACAAGCACCTGCACTATTACTTCAGTGTCGCTACACTGTGGACTCGAGTCTCGTCCATCCATAAGGAAAGTAATCTGTGCACTGATCTCATCGGATCGATCACCGTCCTCGTGATGATCCATCGATCAGGAGCGTTTAGAAATTAATCACTAATGATACATGGCTCAAATTCTCAACTCTTGAAAATATGCATCATCATCTTATTAATTCTTTGGACGATTCATAGACACAATATGAATGAAAAAGATGCCTTTCATTTATTCAATAATAATAAAGTCAAGTACAAATTATGTCCTAGAATTAATAATGTGTCAGCCAAAATTGGCTTCTAGGGCATACATCTAACAATCTCCCACTTGCACTAAAGCCAATCAGTCATATATCTTAGTCCCATCTTCTCAAGGTGGACTTCAGTCTTTTGCTGACTTAGCTGTTTAGTGAACGGGTCTGCCACGTTGTCCGCGGAGTCTACTCTCTGTACTTCGACATACTTCTTCTCAACATAGTCGCGTATGAGATGGAAGCGCCGCTCTATATGCTTGGACTTCTGATGAGACCTTGGCTCCTTAGCAAGGGCTATGGCGCCATTATTATCGCAGTAGAGTCTTATGGCATCTGATGACATTACATCCAATTCCGCAATGAATTTCTTGAACCAGAAGCCTTCCTTAGCAGCTTCGGAGGCGGCGATGTATTCAGCTTCCATAGTAGAATCAGCAATGATCGGTTGTTTGAAACTCTTCCAATTTACCGTACCGCCATTGCACAAGAACACATCCAGATGTTGACTTCCTATCATCGATATCAGTCATGAAGTCTGAATCTGTGTATCCATCTACCTTCAACTCTGATGATCCTCCAAAAACCAAGAATAAATCTTTAGTTCTTCTCAAGTACTTAAGAATATTCTTCACAGCTGTCCAGTGTTCTTCACCTGGATTTGACTGATATCTGCTTGTGACACTCACAGCAAAAGCTATATTAGGTCATGTACATAGCATGACATACATGAGGCTCCCTATTGCTGATGCATAGGGAATCTTGCTCATGCGTTGAATCTCTTCAGATGTGTTGGGGCACATCTTCTTGGAAAGATGAATTCCATGCCTAAGGGGTAAAAGACCCCTTTTGGAGTTTTCCATGCGGAACCTTTTCAGCACTTCCTCTATATACATTTTCTGTGATAGGCCAAGCATCCTTTTAGATCTATCTCTATAGACCTTTATTCCCAAAATATAGGATGCTTCCCCAAGGTCTTTCATGGAGAATTCTTTTGACAACCAGACCTTGACCGAGGTTAGCATGGAAATATCATTCCCTATCAGGAGGATGTCGTCCACGTACAGTACGAGAAATACGACAGCGCTCCCACTAACCTTTTTGTAAACACACGGTTCCTCTTCGTTTTTGATGAAATCAAACGTTTTGATTGCGTCATCGAAACGAGTGTTCCAACTCCGAGATGCTTGCTTTAGTCCATAAATGGACCTTTGCAGCTTGCAGACCTTGTGATCTCCATCACTGGAAGTGAAACCCAAAGGCTGTTCCATGTAGATATCTTCATCAAGATGTCCATTTAGGAAAGCAGTTTTCACATCCATCTGCCAGATTTCATAATCATGAAATGCTGCAATAGCAAGCAATGTTCGGATGGATTTCAGCATGGCTACAGATGAAAAGGTCTCCTGATAGTCAATGCCTTCGCGTTGACTATACCCTTTCGCCACCAGCCTTGCCTTAAAGGTCTCTACCTTTCCATCCGAACCTATCTTCCTTTTGTAGATCCATTTACATCCAATAGGTACAATACCTTCTGGTGGATCTACTAAGGTCCAGACTTGGTTGGAATGCATGGAGTCTAATTCTAACTTCATAGCTTCTAACCATTTCTCGGAATCGATATCAGATATCGCCTCGTTGTAGGTTTTGGGATCTTGTATGTGATCCCTATCTCCCACTAGGAATATTTCCTCGGTATCCTCTTCTAGTATACCTAAGTATCTATCGGGAGGATGGGAGACCCTACTAGATCTGCGAGGTGGTTGAGGGACATCATGTACTGGCTCTGTATTAATGGGTTCGATAGGATCCATGACTCGTTGCTTTTCAGAGACTTTCTCTTCAAGCTCAATTTTTCTCCCACTGCCTCTATCAAGGATAAACTGGTTTTCCAAGAAGATGGCATGACGGCTCACAAACACATTGTGATCCTCTGAGACGTAAAAATTGTATCCTAATGACTCTTTAGGATATCCTATAAAACGAGCACTTATGGTCCTAGCCTCTAGTTTGTCCGTCTGTAGTCTCTTGACGTGGGCCGGACATCCCCAAATCTTGAGATGACCAAAACTTGGTTTCTTACCATACCATATCTCATACGGTGTGGTAAGAACGAATTTAGAGGGAACTCTATTCAGTAGATATACTGCGGTAAGTAAGGCATCTCCTCAAAGAAACATAGGTAAATCAGTGAAGCTCATCATGGACCGGACCATATCCAATAGAGTCCGATTTCTTCTCTCTGACACCCCGTTGAGTTGAGGTGTACCCGGAGGAGTCCATTGTGAGACTATGCCATTGTCCTTGAGATAGTCCCGGAATTCTCCACTAAGGTATTCTCCTCCTCGATCTGATCGAAGAGCCTTAAGGGGTTTTCCAGTTTGTTTTTCTACTTCATTTCTGAACTCTTTGAACTTTTCGAAAGATTCAGATTTGTGTCTCATAAGATAGACATACCCATACCGTGAATAATCATCGGTAAAGGTAATGAAGTACGAATAACGCCCCCTTGCTATCATATCGAATGGGCCACATACATCTGTATGTACTAGGATAAGTATTTCAGTGGTCCTCTCCCCATGTCCTACAAAGGGCAATCTAGCCATTTTTTCTTGAAGACAGGATTCACAAACTGGATATGACTCGAAAGTCAATGAGCCGAGAAGCCCATCTTTATCCATTTTGTTCATTTTGTCCTCTCCAATATGGCCAAGCCTGAGGTGCCACAAATATTTTTGGTTTATCTTATCCCTGGATCTTTTGGATCCTTTGGCATTCACTACTTGCTCAGACACATTTATAGATACATCCATATGCAAATGATAGAGACTGTCAATCATAAAACCACGTGCGACTATTTTATTTCTGAAATAAATAGAACAACATTCTTTGTCAAATGTAAAAACATGACCTTCCTGTGCTAGACATAAAACATAAATCAAATTTCTGCTAGCAGCAGGTACATAATAGCAGTCTCTAAGTAATAAACTAAAACCAGACGGTAGTCGCAGATGGTAGAAGCCGACAGCCACAGCAGCAACTTTTGCCCCGTTGCCAACCCGAAGGATTATCGCACCTTCCGCCAGCCTTCTACTTTCCTTTAGACCCTGCATGGTAGTGCACAGATGAGCACTAGAACCAGAATCTATAACCCAACTAGAAGTAGAAGAAACCGTTAGATTAGTTTCAATTATGAGCAAGTCTATACCTTCTGAAGGTGTGTCATTCTTCTTGTTCTTCAGGCTCTCGAGGTATGAAGGACAGTTCCTCTTCCAGTGGCCGTCGACATTGCAGTGGAAATATTTTCCTTTGTCATTGGCCTTTTTCTTTTGAACTTCCTTCTTTGGCTTATTGTCTTTCTTTTGCTTCTTCGCAGGCTTCTTTTTCTTCCAAGTAGACTTTCTCTTGGAACCAGAAGTCAACTAAGCAGCAAGGACATTGCCCCTTGAACCTTTCAAGGCTCCCTCAGCAGTTACCAACATATTTATCAGTTCAGTCTTAGTGCATTCAATCTTATTCATGTGGTAGCAGGAAGGGATTGAAGGATCAGATTAACTTGCAATTCCTTGTGCATGTTCATACCGAGCTTCTCAAGCTCCTCAAGGTCCTTGATCATAGTCAGACCGTGATCATGGACGGACTGCCCTTCGCGCATCTTTGTCTTGAAGAGCCTCTTGGACACTTCAAAACGAGCTGTGCGACTCTGCTCACCATACAACTCTTGTAGGTGTGCTAGTATGTCCCTAGCAGTCTTGAGATTCTCATGCTGGCATTGGAGTTCATTGGACATGGATGCCATCATATAGCACTTGACTCAAATGTCATCATCCACCCACTTTTGATGCATCTGTTGCTGAACATCAGTAGGACGTGCTGGTAGTGTGGGGATATCTGAATCGAGTATGTAGCCTATTTTCTCACAGTCCAAAATAATTTTGAGGTTTCTAAGCCAGTCCTTATAATTGGTTCCGGTCAATCGGTTGGTCTCAAGAATACGGGTCAAAGGGTTTGAGGCTGACATTATGATCTGCAGAGAGTAAAGATTCTAGTTAGACTTTTGTACTTGATCCTAATCTGTTCTAAGGTCTTTTAAAACAAATGTAACTCCCACTATTTTCTCGAATTCCTCACACTCCCCTGGTAGGAAAACGGAAATCCTACACGACTAGGGTTTCTAGTGGGTACTGCGGTCCCACCGATCTACATGGCACCTCACCTAACAGTTATTGGTGACACATAGATGGATGAGTGTACAACTCTTGTACAATGCTACTCAAGCATGTTGCAGTGCAACTCGATCTCTAAGCCATGAAGACCTCACCTAACAGTTATTGGTCCCATTTCTTAGTTAAGTCAGACCCACCGTATAACCGTAGGAATAAAGTCGTCACTGGGTCCTCACCTAACAGTTATTGGTGCCCAACCCCACCTTTACCCTACAACATCTCATGTCTATAGAGAGGTCCAGCCCCCTGATGCAACTTGCCCACTGTGTCCAGCCGAGACAAATCAACATCAGAAAGACCTTAGCAGCTCTACTACAGTGGAAGACCTATTGACTTAACATTGATTAATCAGGTCTTAGTGTTTGCAACTTGAGCTCTTCATAAGAGGTAATCGAACAATTGGCCAGGTAAGCAGGTGGGAGGCTCTCCTTACTCAGAGAGTAAGGTCCTAATTAAGTAACCACCTTTCATGCTTTCCTAGACACCAATTAGATCAATTAATCTAATATGACTTGCTCATGTCGGTTCACTCTCGACTTGATTGAGGAGGTTTTAATTTAGGTCTCAATTGGGTTTGCTACATCACATGTAAACCTATCTACCCGACTCTCATTCACATCACATGCAAACGGCACATTGCAGGCAGTTATAATCGCAGCAATAATTAAAGCTAAACTTTAAATAGGTGATGATCATGGATTCTAGTTAGGTCGTATTACAAGCACATGCACGTCAATCGATCAACTGATCTTCAACTCCTGAATTGGTTCCAAGCCTCCTTGACTCGATCCTTGACCAACTCTTGATCCAATCGCCATCAACCGCTTAGACCCCTGTTCATCTCATGCATCATCTTCGACTTGATCGTTGACGTACATCACATCACAGAAATACAACCAGATATAAAATAAAAATAAAAATAAATTACATCCCCTTTTAGGAGGCACGCAGGCCTCTCAAAACATCAAATAAGATGCATGCAAGCATCTGAAAAATTACATGACATTACAGATCACATCGCAGGTCATTACATTTGATACCAAAAGGGTTTGAATCCTATGATCATCACCACATGCAGCAATTATAATTTTCAGATCTGAAAACTAATTGATTATCTTATGACATAGGTTGCTGATCATGCTAATCATGATTCTAAACTTTGTAATCCCATTAACAATGCAATTAGAATCATCTTTTTATCACATAAAAATCAGCATGCAAAAATCAGCACCCTAGGAAAAATCTGCATGCAGAAAATTTTCAGCATGCATGATCATTCAATTTTCAGATCTAATAAGCCTATTTATAATTAATTCTTACCTTAATCTACGAAGCCTAGGCTCTGATACCACTGTTGGAAACCCGCCCATGCCGCTGATATTTCAAAAAAAAATCAGATGGCAGCGGAAGAGGCATGTGCGGGATCGACGTTCATCGCATGAACGTTGTTTCATGAACCGTTCGTAGTTAGGCAAGGATTAAAAACTTTTAAAAACAATAGAAAATCAGATCTTCACCTTGTGCGGGTAGATGATCCCCGCAAATCTGAGTTCGTGGTTTAGGAAGAGGGTTCGCTTGAAGCCGTTCAAGTGTCCGGCCTCTACGGGTATCCACACGAAGCAGAGATCCGATCAAAGCTCTCTAGTCTTCCCGGGGTGCTAGCTCCCTTGCAAAGACTTCTTTTGATGGCTGATTTCCTCTCTTTCTTTCAACTCTTGAATGTCTTGAGAGGAGGAAGAAGAAGGATGAAGAAGAGGAGGAACGAACCCCACGCAGCCTTCTTTTCTTTTCCCTGCGTTGGAAGGAAGAAAGGAGAAGGAGGCCGCCGCCAAGGTTCTTTTTCTTCCTCTTCTTGCTTGCGGCTGAACCAAGGGAGGAAGAGGGGTGGCCACGGCTTGGAGGAGGAGGAATCACATTCATCTAGGGCGCTGGCCCCTTGTCCTCTTTTATAGCCATCTAGGGCTCCTACAAATTAGGAGCCCTAGACAAGTTTCCAAAGAGGGGGCGCCGGCCCCCTCTCTTCATGCCGCACCAAGAGATCAAAAGAGGAGGGGCGTGAGCCCCTCCCTCTTATATTGCCGTAATCCTCATTAAGTAAGGTTTTGGTTGCCCTAATGTGGCTAAGCCCTAATCTAATTAGGCTTAGTCCAAGGGAAAACCAAATTGGATCCAATCTAGGTAAGTCCTAATCCAATTAGAACTTAAATCAATTTTGACTCAATTGAACTCTTCAATCCTAATCCAATTAGGAGTCTTATTGATTCATTAGATTAATAATTAATTGTGACTTAAGAAATCCTAATCCAAATTACGACATATTTAATTTTAGTCCTAATCCAATTAGGACTCTATTTGAATCCGAAGTCCTAATCCAATTAGGATTTCTAGGAATCCTATTCTAAGTAGGAATCCAAAGATGAATTCAAAATCCTAATCTAATTAGGATTGTAGGAATCCTACTCCAAGTAGGAATCCCAGTCCTACTCCAAATAGGATTCCCAGTCCTAATCCAATTAGAACTCTAGGAATCCTACTTCAAGTAGGATTTGTGTTTTAAGTCCAATTAATCAATTCCCATTCCTTCTTCAACTTCTTATCAATCGAATTGATTACTCGTGATTCATAATCACTTTTCAACCATCGGATCGGTCAATACTTCTAGTGCGTGTGACCTCATAGGTTCTATTCTGACTGGTAGTGAGATATATTGCGATCTCTATCATAATATCATTGAAAACTCCTTTCAATGGGTTGGAACGATTCCAACTCAACTCATTAGGGTTTATCGATCATCGAGACAATCCCTATGAGTCCCACCATCCACCAGTGACACCTAGCAGCATGTAGTGGCTACCCAGCAGAATAGAATGATGAACCTCTAGGTGCAGTTATCGTGTGATACAGTCCTACTATCGTGGATCCCTACAAGACGGAGGTCATGGACAACTCGTCAAACCCCATCGTCTGTCATATGTGAAGATTTATTCGACTTAAGTTCGAGAGTGGAAAACTTTTTCTCCACTGTGCATACTGCCCCGACCGAGGTCTTACGAACTCAGTCTTATAAATCACATAGGCTCTCTTCTTATCTATCAAGGTCGATAGATTCCTTATAGGTGCATACCCTACTCCTACAGTGAACTTACTGCAGCCAATCTACACTGCATGGATCCATATGGCTAGAGACCATGTATGTGTGCAGTCAAACTACAATAACCTCACTGTGAGTAGCCGAAGCACCGCAGGTCAAAGGACCAGTCACACTACTACAACATCAAGCAAGTCACTGACGAGTGGATAGACATCCAAGTGACTTCTTGTATTGGTCACGCTCAGTACCCTTGTTCTTAACAAGCACCTGCACTATTACTTCAGTGTCGCTACACTGTGGACTCGGTCTCGTCCATCCATAAGGAAAGTAATCTGTGCACTGATCTCTTCGGATCGATCACCGTTCTCGTGATGATCCATCGATCAGGAGCATTTAGAAATTAATCACTAATGATACATGGCTCAAATTCTCAACTCTTGAGAATATGCATCATCTTATTAATTCCTTGGACGATTCATAGACACAATATGAATGAAAAAGATGCCTTTCATTTATTCAATAATAATAAAGTCAAGCACAAATTATGTCCTAGAATTAATAATGTGTCAGCCAAAATTGGCTTCTTGGGCATACATCTAACACTCAGATGCCTCCGTCCCTCGGAGGCGGATTATGCCATGCGAGAAGTTTACGAGGGGATCTGCGGAAACCACCTAGAAAGTCGGGCCTTGGCCTATAAGATTCTACGCCAAGGATATTATTGGCCTACACTCCAGAAAGACACCGCAGACTTCGTCCAAAGATGTGACCGATGCCAGCGGAACGCCAATATTCAGTGCCGACCCTCAGTTCTACTGACCTCAATCAGTGCCCCCTGGCCGTTTGCCTAATGGGAAATCGACATCTTGGGACCGTTCCCCCAAGCTATCGGGCAAAGAAAGTTTTTCATCATCTCCATTGACTATTTCACCAAGTGGGTCGAAGCTAAACCAGTGGCTCAAATCACCGAGCCAAAGATGCAAGAATTCGTCTGGATATCGATAGGTTTGGGCTCCCCAACGTTATCATATCCGACAACGGCCGTCAGTTTGACAATGCCCGCTTCATGGAGTTCTTTTCCGAGCTCGGCATTGACCATCGTTTCACCTCGGTCGCTCATCCCCAGACTAATGGAGAAATGGAGGTGACAAATCGGACCATCCTTCAAGGACTTAAGGCCAGACTCGATCGGTCTAAAGGGCAATGGGTCGAAGATCTTTACAATGTTCTCTGGGCCTATAGAACCATGTTCCGGATCCCAACTGGTGAAACCCCTTTTAACCTAGCCTATGGAACGAAAGCAGTCATCCCCTTGGAGATCGAACTTCCGTCACCAAGGGTGGAGAACTACGATGCAGCTCCAAATTCACCACGACTCAGAAACAACCTAGATCTCCTCGAAGAAACAAGGGAAGCCGCTCGAATTCGTATGGCAAGATATCAACAGAAAGCGGCACAATATTACAACTCTAGAGTCGAGATCAAGCTCTTCAAAGTGGGTGATCTTGTCCTGAAGAAAGCCGAAGCCTCTCGACCTACGGAGCAAGGAAAGCTTGCCCCAAATTGGGAAGGACCATATCCAGTCGCTCGGGTCCAACGGCTCGGAGCATACAAGTTGGAGTCCCTCAAGCGGGCTTGGCGAGGTTCGGGCGCGCAGAGGGCCGCGAGCGGGCTGCTCGTGCGTGCGCGGTTGGCCGCACGCGGGCTCGTGGGCGCGCACTGGTCTGCGCGCCTGCTGCCATCCGCGCGAAGGGCCGCACGCCTGGGATGCACGCGCGTGGTGGGTCGTGCGCGGCTGTGGCTGAACGGGCGCGCGGTTGGCCACGCGGTGCTGTGGTGGGCGCAAGACCTCGCGCAAGCGCTGAGCAAGGCCCGCGCGGGGCTGAACCGGCCGCTGGCGAGGTTGGCCGCTGCTTGGGCAAACCTCCAAGCAGTGCCCAAGCAGTGGATTTGGCCCGCTGGTTGGTCTTGGCCGAGGTTGGCCTCGGCCAAGCCTTCTAGATTTTGGCTTGGCGGGCCGGGGTACTCATCATCCCCCCCTTTTGGAGAGTACCCTTGTCCTCAAGGGTGCCGTCAAGTAGCGGACTCCCCTCCTTCCATGACAATGCGTCGGCCACCTTATTCTCTTTCTCTGGTTGATAAATAATGTCATATTCAAAGCCAAGTAACTTTACCAAGAATTTCTGCTGCTCTGGAGTCACGATTTTTTGTTGAAGGTGCCGAAGAGCTTGCTGGTCGGTGACAATGATGAAGAGTCTTCCAAGTAGGTAAGGCTTCCAAACCTTGACCGCGTGTACCACCGCGAGCAGCTCCCTTGCGTATGTACTCCATGCCTTTTTCTGTGGTCCAAGGGCTTTTGAAATATAAGCCAATGGGCGCCTGGTTGATAAATAATCTATGCATCTGACAATACAGCTTTGTGAATTTTTTTTAACGCAGCTTTCTAGGTTTGCAAATATTAGGTCTTGAAATATAAAAGAATGAACAAGATGACACTCTCTAACTGTAGTTACATTGATGTTATCCACATTTCTTGTTGAAATAATTATCGCAAGTAAACAAGGATAAATTAGTTTTCTAAAGAAAGTCAAGGTTAATCAGTTCTTAACTTCCATGTGAGAATTTAAATCAATAAAACCTTCAGCAATGTTTTCTTGAAATGATATGTTGTGAAAATGGTTAACTGGTCAACCACATACGTGACCCAGACCAAATTTTTAGCAATAACTTATGTTTTACATGGCAAGAAATACCAAAACAATCCACCATTTCATGCAAAAGAAGGAATTCCTAACATGCTGCCAAATGTTCCGTCTGATCCAGCATCATGTCATGCAAAACTAATGCTAAACCCCAACTTACAAGTGTTAATATAACTAAACCAATTTTTTGTTGTATCTCCTAAAGAGGATGATTTTTCACTGTATGTAAGAAGATGCTCCATGCAACTACTTGCAACATCCAAACTTGTACTTCTCCACTAAGTATACCCCATGCCTTTTGGACTCCACATTGCAAAAAGATGATAAAAGGGTTCTGGACTTACTTATTTCTCCTTGAGAGGATAAAAGGGTTCTGGCTTGGCAATAAGGCCATAGCCTTTCACAAACCGCCGGTAGTAGCCGGTGAGTCCTAGAAATCCTCGCAAGGCTGAAATGTCCTTAGGCAGCGGCCAATCAGAAATGGCCTCTATTTTCCGTGTCAACACGTACTCCATCTCCGGATACAACATGCCCAAGGTACTCAAGTTCCGTTTGAACAAAGGCGCACTTGGAAGGCATGATAAAAAAATGATGTTCTGCCAAGGTGCGCAAGACTAGATCTAGATGCCGCATATGTTCTTCTATGGACTTTAAATAGATCAAGATGTCATCGAAGAAGACGATGACGAATTTACGAAGGTGCAGCTTGAATACCTGATTCATGGCGGCTTGGAAGGTTGATGATGCGTTGCAAAGACCAAACGGCATGACAAGTTATTCATAGTGGCCGGAGTGGGTGCGGAACACCGTCTTCTGGACATCTTCGTCGCGCATCCTGATTTGCTGATAGCCGGCTCGGAGATCAAGTCTTGTGAAGAATTTTGCGCCGTGGAGTTCATCTAGCATCTCATCCACGGTTGGGATTGGGAACCGGTCCTTGATGGTGGCTTCGTTTAAGGCCCTATAATCAGTGCAGAACCTCCAAGACCTATCCTTCTTTCTCACCAAGAGAACCGGTGATGAGAAGGGGCTTGTACTTGGCCGGATTATCCCTTGCTTCAGCATGTCTTCCACTTGCCTCTCGATTTCTCCCTTCTGAAAATGAGCATACCTGTAGGGTGGTACATTGATTGGTTTGCTTTCTTCCTTAAGGAGGATGGGGTGATCGAAGGCGCGCCTTGGTGGAAGCGCGGTTGGCATCTCTAGGATGCCACGGTGGGCTTCAAGGAGCCTTTGGACTTGCGGTAGCAAGCCCTGCAATTCATCTTTTGGCTGCGGTTGAGGTCCCTCCGCAGCCCCTCCTTGGTTGGACAGCATCACTATGAAGCATAGTGCCCCACCTCGGCACAAGCGCTCGATCATATTGGCCTCACAAGGCTGGACTTCTTTGTGGTTGAGTGTTGTCCATAGCCTCTTTCTTCCTTCATGCCGGAACACCATGGTCATGGCATTGTAGTCGGTGACTACCTTTCCGATGCCTCGAAGCCATGCATTGCCAAGGACCACATCCAAGCCTACTAGTTGGAGCACATATAAGTCGGCTGAAATTCAAACACCTTGGATGTTGAGTCGGATGTCCTTGACAACTTCTTGGCACTTAAGCCTTTCACCGCTCGCCACCTTCACTTCAAAGAGTTCGGTGGTTGCCCCTTTAAGACCAATTTGTTAAAGGGCTCCCAGATTCATGAAGTTGTGGAAGGATCCGTTGTCAACGCGCAATGACACCTCATGTTTGCCGATCCATGCAGTCATCCTCATGGTTGAAGGACTTTGAATTCCGGTGAGTGCATGTAGAGATAACTCAGCATCCTTTGGAATGGGGCTGATGGAGTTGGCTTCGATGGGATCATCATCGGTTGTGCTGCTATCGGAGGTTGCAGCAGCGTCATCTTCAGCCTCATCCTCGCTGCTATTGATGTGAAGGACATAGGATTGGTTGGGCTTGCAACAGTGGCCTTTCTCCTATTTGGCGCCGCACTTAAAGCATAATCCTTTCTTGATGTACTCCTGCAACTCCTCTCGGTTGAGCTTCTTGACTTCAGGGGGTTGCTATTTTGAGATGCTTGCAGCTACCGGTTGGGACTTGGATGGCCAAGATTTGGCTTTCTTGCGATTGGAGTTCTCCTTGGCCGGTCGCTGGTCGTTGAAGCCACTTTGGTCAAGTATTTTCGCCATCCTCACCGCATCTTGAAGGCGTGTGGGCTGCTTGAGCTTTGGTTCCTTGGATAACCAAGGTTTGAGCCCATCAATAAAGGTGCCGAGCAAGGCCTCCTCCGACCAACCATCCACCATTGTTTGTAGTTGGCGAAAGTCATCAATGTAATTCTGCACCTTGCCTTCTTGCTTCAACTTGGCCAATTGGCCGTGGTGATTTATGGTTGGGGACGATCCCCATTGATTCATGAACTCCTGCACAAAAACCGTCCACCCCAAGTAGTTCCCTTTCTTCTCATAAATATTTCTTAGCCACCTCCACCACCTCCACCCTTTCCTTCCGAGGGATCTCATAAACCGAAAAATATTGCTCGACCTTATCGAGCCACTCGTATGGATCACCTCCAAAAGATGGGAACTCAATCTGTCTTTCGGACCCCTCTCTCATGTGGACCCGCAACCCTAAAATCATCATCATGGGCAACCCGTTCTCCTCTCCTTTCCTCTTGAACTTGTCGACCATGAGGACTCCTCCCGGGTTCACTCCCTTCTTCATCCATTCTCCTTGGCCTATCCTCCATTGGGATGCCATCGGCCCATCTATCTACAACATCATTACCACTTTCAATCCTTCCCCCTCTTCTCCTTGTTTCTCTCTTTTTTCTTCCTCCTTCACTCACATCACTTCCTTTTTCTGCAAACCACCTCTCTATTCTCTCTATGTTGGCGTTTCCTTCTCTCCTTATGGCGGCCAAGGTGGTCACCACATGCTCTAACACTCGGCTGATTTCTGCATTGTTATTCTCCAAAACCTCAAGGAGCCTTTGTTGGCTAACCGATTCACTACCCAGCTCCATAAAATCTGAAAGTTCTACCCAACAAAAATCAACCCGATCCTCCTACGGTCGTCACCCAAAGGATGAGCGGACCCTCCCTTTTATGAAAAGATTACACCACAAAAATTTATCCCTTCCGGGTTGTACAAATAAGAATGAAAAACAAGATATGATCTCTCAACCCAAAAGAGGTCTTGATGATCTATGTATTTCCGAAAAGAGCCCTGTCGACCAGCCCCTGCAGCCAGCCGTGCCCAGGCCCTTCCAATGGCCTGCCTACCCCCTGCAAAAGCCACAGCTGGGCAGCAGCCTATGCCTAAGGCTTGGCCTAGCCTTTGGCCCTACAAGTTCCATATGCCGTAGCCACTCTTGTGCCCCTTGAAGAGCCTATAAATATGCATTGAGAGAGCTTGGGGGGGAGTCTTTTGTTATCTTGAGAGTCTTGTATTTTCGACCTTAGGCTTGGGAGGGCTTTGCCCTATTGTATTCGGTCCTAGAGTGTCTCTAAGGACTTGGGCTAGTGAGAACCTATCATAGTTCCACTAGATTATGCTTGTAAGCTTCATTTTGGGAATAGAATCAACCTTAATCTTTCCACCACATACACTTGAATTGTTTGGTTGTTTCATTCAAGCCAAGGGTCGGTCCAAGCTGCAGCCATTAAACCCGCCCCTTGCCTTGATTTCCTTGGCTACTAAGTGCTCGGCACACAACCGGTGATACCCGTTCGACCCGCTTCCATACATCTTGAGGCATTCGGAAGGAGCATAAGACGAAGGATTTGGTGTGGCGACTTGGGGCCAAGAGCCGCCCTCCATCGCGAGCGCGCAGGCTAGCGAGCGCACACGAGTCTGCGCTCCGGCTGCCGTGCGCGCGAAGAGCCGCTCGAATCCCTCATACTCCCCTGATGGAGAAACGAATACCCTATGCGACTAGGGTTTCTAGTGAGTACTGCGGTCTCACCGATTTACATGCCGCCTCACCTAACAGTTATTGGTGACATATAAATGAATGAGTGTACAACTCCTGTACAATACTTCTCAAGCAAATTGCAGTGGTACTTGATCTCTAAGTCATGAAGACCTCACCTAACAGTTATTGGCCCCATTACTTTGTTAAATCAGACCCACCGTATAACCGCAGAAATAAAGTCGTCATTGGTTCCTCACCTAACAGTTATTGGTGCCCAACCCCACCTTTACCCCGCAACATCCCATGCCTAATAGAGAGGTCCAGTCCTCCGATGCAACATGCCCACTATGTCCAGCCGAGACAAATCACCGGAAAGACCTTAGCAGCTCTACTACGGTGGAAGACCTATGGACTTAATATTGTGAAATCATGTCTTAGTGTTTGCAACTTGAGTTCTTCATAAGAGGTAATCGAACAATTGGCCAGATAAGCAGGTGGGAGGCTCCCCTTACTCGGAGAGTAAGGTCCTAATTAAGTAACCACCTTTTAGACTTGCCTAGACACCAATCAGATCAATTAATCTAATATGACTAGCTCATGTCGATTCACTCTCGACTGATTGAAGAGGTTTGTATTTGGGTCTCTCTCGATGGATTATTCACATCTCATGCAAATATATATCTACCCGCATAGACATAAGCATTAAACATCCAGGCATTTATCAACAAATAAATTTAAATGGTGATGATCATGGATCCAGGATGGGGTCATTTTACAAGCACATGCACGTCAATTGGTTTGATCGTCTTCAACTCTTGACTCGATCTTGATCCCCTAGGTCCAATTGTGATCAACTCCTTGATCCATCTTCAATCAACCCTTGATCTCGATCCACGCATGTTGAGCTTGTTGATGTTCATATCGATCAACCATCGACGTGCAACACACATCACAGATTGCTTTAAAAAAATAAATAAAATTAAAAAATAAATTACAACCCTTTTCATGAGACACGCATGTCTCTAATACATGAATTTAAGATGTACGCATGCATCTGAAAAATTAAAAATTACATAGCATCACAGAACATTGCAGAACATCACAGCACATGTAAAGGGTCCATCTATGATCATCACCATACGCATCTCATGCATAAATATTATTTTCAGATCTGTAATTTAACTAATAATTTCATCTCACGACTTGCTGATTATGCAAGATATGATTCTAAACATTTGTAATCACATTATCAAAGCATTAGAATTATTAATCTAAGCATCTAAAAATCAGCATGCAGAAAAATCAGCAAGATGAAAATTCTGCATGCAGTAAACTTCAGCAAACATAATCCTTTAAATTTTAGATCTAAAATGCCTTTAAAAATTTAATTCTAATCTTAATCTATATAACCATGGCTCTGATACCACTGTTAGTAACCCTCATATGCTGCAGAAAATTTCATTTTTTTTTCAGATAGCAGTGGAAAAGCATATGCGGGATCCGTTCATCGCATGAACGTATTTTAAAACCGTCATTTGTAGATAGATTAGGATTAAATTCTTATAAACCATTTTAAAAATATTAAGACCACCAGATCTTCACCTTGTGCGGGTAGATGGTCTCCGCAAATCTGATTTACGTGGATTTGTTGAAGATTCGATGGAAGGCGCACACGCGTTCGGCCTCTACGGGTATCCACATGAGGCAAAGAACCGATCGAAGCTTTTAGATCTCCCCGGGGTGCTATCTCCCTTGCAGAGATGGCTATTGATGGCTGATATCCTCTCTATCAATCAACTCTTGAATGCCTAAGGGAGGAGGAAGAAGAATGATGGTTCAATGGAAAAACAAAAATCCGCAGCCTTTTCTTTTTCCTTCGCGTTGGAACCAAGGAAGGGGATGAAGTAGACCACGCCAAGAGCTTCTTTTTCCTTGCTTCCTTGTGGCTGAAAGGAGGAATGGAAGGAGGTTCCTTGCTGCCAAAAATCCCAAGGAAAAACCATTAAAAATTCGGAGCCCCTTTGAACTCCTCTTATATGGTGTAAGGATAGAGATGAGCTTCTAAATATTTAGGAGCTCATCTCTATCCCTTTGTGAATTCAAAATAGGAGCAGTGTGGCCCCTCCTTTTTCCCTCACGCCACCAGCCAAGGGAGGGGCGTAGGCCCTCCCTCTTCCCCCATTTGGTTAGCCCCCACTCAATCTAATTAATTGGGGAGGGTTGGGTCCAAGTGCTAGGATTCAATCCTATTCAAAAGAGGATTTGCACCCATTTCAATTTCCTCCAAATCCTAATCTAATTAGGATTTAATTGAACCATGACTCAATTGAACTCTTCAATCCTAATCCAATTAGAAGTCTTTTAATTAATTAGATTAAAATTAAAATTAATTAAGACTTAAGAAAATTCTAATCTAATTAGGACTTATTAAATTTCAGCCCTAAGACAATTAGGACTTTAAAAATCCTACTCCAAATAGGATTCTAATTTAATTTGAATCCTAATCCAATTAAGACTCCAAGGATCCTACTCCAAGTTGAACTCGTGATCAAGTCCAATTAATTAAATCCAATTAATTAAATTAAATTGCAATTCAATTGCAATTATTCCTTCTTCAACTCACTAACTCTTAGCGGGTTAACCAATTATCAACCAAATTGATTATTTGTGATTCCTAATCACAATTCAACCATCGATCGGTCAATACCTCTAATGTGTGTGACCCCAAAGATTCTATTTTGACTGATACTGAGATATATTGCGATCTCTATCACAATATCATTGAAAACTCCTTTCAATGGGTTGAAACAATTCCAACTCAACTCACTAGGGATCGACCATCAAGATGGTCCCCGTGAGTCTTACCATCCACTAGTGACACCTAGCAGCATGTAGTCGCTACCCAGCAGAATAGAATGATGAACCTCTAGGTGCAGTTATCGTATGATACAGTCCTTCTATCGTGGATCTCTACAGAATGGAGGTCATGGATAACTCGTCAAACCCCGTCGTTTGTCATATGTCTATATTTATTCGACTTGAGTTCGAGAGTGAAAAACTCTTTCTTCACTATATATATTGCCATGGATCTCTCCTCATCTATCAAGGTCGATAGATTCCATGTAGGTGCATACCCTACTCCTACAGTGAACCTACTGCAGCCAATCTACACTACAAGGACCAATATGACTAGAGACCATGTCTATGTGCAGTCAAACTACAATAACCTCACTGTGAGTAGCCAAAGTACCGCAGGTCAAAGGACCAGTCACACTACTGCAACATCAAGCAAGTCACTGACGAGTGAATAGACATCCAAGTGACTTCTTGTCTTGGTCACGCCCAGTACCCTTGTTCTCTAACAAGCACCTGCACTCTCACTTCAGTGTCCCTACACTGTGGACTCGAGTCTCGTCCATCCATAAGGAAAGCGATCTGTGCACTGATCGAATCGATCACCGTGCTCGTGATGATTCATTGATCAGGAGCATTTAGAAATTAATCACCAATGATACATGGCTCAAATTCTCAACTCTTGAGAATATGTACCATCGTCTTATTAATTTCTTGGACGATTCATAGACACATAAACAATATGAATAAAAAGAATGCCTATTTATTATTCAATAATAATAAAGTTAAGTACAAAACAATGTCCCAGAATTAATGTGTCAACCAGATTGGCTTTTAGGGCATATATCTAACAATCTCCCACTTGCACTAAAGCCAATCAATCATATATCTAAGTCCCATCTTCTCAAGGTGGGCTTTAGTCTTCTGCTAACTTAGCTGCTTAGTGAGCGGATTCGCCACATTGTCCGCAGAGTCTACTCTCTGCACCTCGACATATTTTTTCTTTAGGTAGTCGCATATGAGATGAAAGCGCCGCTCTATGTGCTTGGACTTCTGATGAGACCTTGGCTCCTTAGTAAGAGCTATGGCGCCATTATTATCATAGTAGAGTGTGATGGCATCTGATGGCATTACATCTATCTCTGCAATGAATTTCTTGAACCAGAAGGCTTCCTTTGCAGCTTCAGAGGCGGCGATATACTCAGCTTCCATGGTAGAATCAGCAATGATCGGTTGTTTGAAACTCTTCCAATTTACCGTACCACCATTGCACAAGAACACATATCCAGATGTAGACTTTCTGTCATCAATATCACTTATGAAGTCTGAATCTGTGTATCCTTCTATCTTTAACTCTGATGCTCCTTCAAAAATCAAGAACAAATCTTTAGTTCTTCTCAAGTACTTAAGAATGTTCTTCACAGCTGTCCAGTGCTCTTCGCCTGGATTCGACTGATATCTACTAGTGACACTCACAGCAAGGGCTATATCAGGTCGTGCACACAGCATGGCATACATGAGGCTCCCTATTGCCGAATCATAAGGGATCTTGCTCATGCATTATATCTCTTCAGATGTGTTGGGGCACATCTTCTTGGAGAGATGAATCCCATGCCTAAGGGGCAATAGACCCCTTTTGGAGTTTTCCATGTTGAACCTCTTCAGCACCTCCTCTATGTACATCTTCTGTGATAGGCCAAGCATCCTCTTAGATCTATCTCTATAGACCTTAATCCCCAAAATATAGGATGCTTCCCCAAGGTCTTTCATGGAGAACTCTTTTGACAACCAGACCTTGACCGAGGTTAGCATGGAAATATCATTCCCTATCAGGAGGATGTCGTCTACGTACAGTACGAGGAACACGACAGCCCTCCCACTAACCTTCTTGTAAACACACGGTTTCTCTTCGTTCTTGATGAAATCAAATGATTTGATCGCATCATTGAAACGAGTGTTCCAACTCCGAGATGCTTGCTTTAATCCATAGATGGACCTTTGCATCTTGCAGACCTTGTGACCTCCATCACTGAAAGTGAAACCTAAAGGCTGCTCCATATAGATATCTTCATCAAGATATCCATTCAGAAAAGATACCTTCGCGCTGACTATACCCTTTCGCCACTAGCCTTGCCTTATAGGTCTCTACCTTTCCATCCGAACCTATCTTCCTTTTGTAGATCCATTTGCATCCAATAGGTACTATACCCTCTGGTGGATCTACTAAGGTCCAGACTTGGAACACATGAAGTCCCTCTCTGACTTTATGGCTTCCAGCCATTTCTCGGAATCGATATGTTGACCCCCTAATGGATTTTGATGAATACAAAACACTAGAGTAAAATTCCATTATATCTTAACAATTCAATTGAGAAATTCATGTGTTTTACTTAGAATATTGTTAAGAAATGTCTAGGCAAGTTTCCATAATTTTTATGAATTTATTGAAGAATATTTTGAGCTAAAGAAAAAGTTCAGGGACAGCCGAGACGTCTCCTGATAGTTTCAGAGACGTCTCTGGCACAAACAGGAAGAACTGGCACACTTGGAGACGTCCCCGACACCTGCCGAGTCGTCCCCGCGTTAGCGGAGTCGACTCTCTCAGTAGCGGAGTCGACTCTCTCAGTGGCGGCAGAAAGACGTTTTTCAAGGGATATGCGCGAGACGTCCCCGCTGTACGCGAAGTCGTCCCCGCAAGCAAAAAGGAGACTTCCCGAGTCGTCCCCAAGATGGCGGAGACGGCTCTCTCAGGGTTTTCCAGAGAATGGTTTCTGCGGTGATAAGAAAGCGGAGTCGACCCTGAGATAGCGGAGACGTCCCCATGCATGAAAGTGCAGACAAGCCGAGCCGTCCCCTGAAAGAGCGGAGTCGACTCTCTCAGGGAATTCCAGAGGACATATTTTTCAAAGATAAAGAAGCGGAGTCGTCCCCAAACAAGCGGAGTCGTCCCCACTCAAAAAGTGCAGACAAGCCGAGACGTCCCCGTAAAGTGCCGAGTCGACCCCAGATAAAGTAAAAAGTAAAAATCCTGTAGGCGAGACGTCTCTCGCTGTAGCAGAGACGTCCCCGGAGCGCCTGGGACGCGACTGACAGCTTTTCAGGTTTGGTTTGAATTTCAAATCCTTCTCTTTTTGTTTCTAACGGCTATATTTGCTTTTTGGGCTATAAAAGGGACCTCTTAAGTGGTTCTCAACAACTCTTCACCAACCCAAAAGCAAAATTATTCAAGAGAGAAAAGTTCAAGAGAGTGAGAGCATTAAAGTGTAGAAATCAAGTGCATTCAAGGTTCTCTTGTGATTTCAAGCTCAACCGCTCTCGTGCGCTCGGGATTCAAAGCTCACACTCGATCCTACGCACTCCACATCGGAAGAATCAACATCTCCCATGCTTCCAACGGCAAAAAGATTCTTCCGGGTTAAATTGTTCATAATTGATATATTTGCTTTTTAGAGCTTTTATTCTCTTTTGTAAACTCTTTGATTGTAGTGCTTGTTCAAGTCAAGGGACTTGGAACAAGGGAAAGGCGTCCCAAGCCTAAGAGAAATTGGGGGTTTAGGGTTTGTTGTGAGCCCGGTGTAAAACAACGAGTTGGGTAGTAAACTCGCAAAACTACCGTACTGTAATCTTGGATTATAGTGGAAATACCCAAAGGCGCTTTGGGGAGTGGATGTAGGAGCGGTGGAAGCTCCGAACCACTATAAAACCGTGTGTTTGTGATTGTGTCTTCTCATCCCACTATCATTACCTTATTTCATATATTTGTGTGTTTTAATTTTAATTAGCCGAAGAGTTTTAAAACACCCAATTCACCCCCCTCTTGGGTGACCATCTCTGGGCAACAAGTGGTATCAGAGCAGGTGCTCTGTGTATTTCTTGAAAGACCTAACCGTCTTAGCCAAAGATCTAGATGGGAACACCCTTTAACAATGTTCCTGCCGAGGGGCAAGCAACCAATAGACCTCCACTCTTCAATGGGACAAATTATACCTATTGGAAGACTAGAATGAAAATCTTCATTCAAGCACAAGACTATGCCTTGTGGAGGGTTATAGTCAAGGGACCACAAGAACCATCACATGTGGTTAATGGCATTCGAGTTCCCAAACCTGAGGAGGATTGGGATGAGAATGATGATAGGATGGCTCAACTCAATTCTAGAGCCATGAACTCACTATTTTGTTCTTTAGATGTAAATGAGTTCAATAGAGTCTCTACATGTAGTTCTGCCAAGGAAATATGGGATAGGCTTGAAGTTACCCATGAGGGTACAAATCAAGTCAAAGAGTCCAAAGTGAACATTCTAGTTCACAAATATGAATTGTTTAAGATGGAACCTAATGAAACCATCACATGCATGTTTACTCGCTTTACCGATATAATTAATGGTCTAAAGAGTTTGGGTAAATCTTATACTAACCCGGAACTTGTGAGTAAAATTCTCAGGTCTTTGCCGAAAGCATGGGAAGCAAAGGTCACGGCAATCGTAGAAGCCAAAGACCTCAACACTTTGGGATTAGAACAACTACTGGGCTCATTGATGACGCATGAGCTCACAATGAAGCAACATGAAGAAGAGTTGCCGAAGAAAAGGACAATCGCACTCAAAGCTACTTCAAGTGTGTGTGAAGAAGAGAGTAGTGAGAGTGAAGAAGAAAGCCAAGATGAGGACTTGGGCTTGATAGTAAGAAAATTTAAGAAATTCATGAGAAGAAAGAAACCTTTCCCAAGAAAGAAATTTGGAGGGAGAAATGATTGGAAAAAAGAAAAGGAAAAAGAAAGAGACCCAATCATATGCTATGATTGCAAGAGACCGGGACACGTTCGTTCCAAATGCCCTCAACAAAAGAAGTATTTTGGAAAGGAGAAGAAGAAGGCATTAAAGGCAACATGGGATGATAGTGACACATCATCCTCCGAGGAAGAAAAGGAAGAGACCGCCAATTTGTGCTTCATGGCGTTTGAAGACGATGAGGTATGTCAAAACCCAACTATAAATTTTACTTTAGAAGAATTATATGAGGCTTTTCAAGAACTTATGGGTGATTGTGGTATGTTAGGAGCAAAGAATAAAGAATTAAAAGCCTCTAATCAAAAACTAAAGGAAGATATTGAAAATCTATTAAATAAAAAGGAGAGCATTAAAAATATTAACACTATTGACCTAGAAATCAAAAACTCAAAACTTAACATTGAAAATGAAAAGGCAAATACACTAATTAAGGAATTAAATCTACAAGTAAAATCCCTATTCGATAATAATACCTCACTTGCACAAAATGTTGAATCTCTTAAAAAAGATAAGGAAGAACTAGTTAAAGAAAATTTGAATCTCAAGAATGAGGTACATAAGTACAAACCAATTGTTGAAAAATTCACACAAAGCTCTGAAAAATTAAATCTCATTCTTTCAAATCAAAGAGCTGTTTTCAATAAAGCCGGATTAGGATATAAAACTAATAAACAACAAAAGTATCTAAAGAATTTCTTTGTAAAAGCAAAAGATGTAAAAACTGAAAAACCTACATATTTTCATTGTGGAAAGAATGGACATAAAGCCTACTCTTGTATTCAAAGAAAAATCCAAACTAACAAGAGTACATTTGTGAAAGCCAAAAACATAACTAAAGTATGGGTGCCTAAGGGAACCAACCACACTAACCACGAAGGACCCAAGAAAACTTGGGTACCTAAGAGCTTCACATGATCATTTTGCAGGTATGCCTTGCAGCCGGAAATAAAAAGAGAATGTGGTATCTTGATAGCGGTTGCTCAAGGCATATGACCGGTGACAAGAGTCTCCTCGTCACCTTGGAATCAAAAGAAGGAGGATTAGTCACATTTGGAGACAATGCTAAAGGACGAATTATTGGTGTTGGTAAAATCTCCATATCACCCTCCTCATTTATTGATAATGTATTGTTAGTTAATGGACTAAAACATAATTTATTAAGTATAAGTCAATTTTGTGACAAGGGCTTTAAAGTGTCATTTGAATCGTCACTATGCATAATTAGTAGTCCAATTGATAATGAGATCATACTCACAGGACATAGGCATGGAAATGTTTACATGGTAGATCTTGATGATCTCACCATGAAGGATGGCCAATGTCTTGTAGCCATGAATCCCAAAGTCAATGAGACTAGTTGGTTATGGCATCGTAGGTTAGGGCATGCTAGCATGGATTTAATCTCTAAATTAATTACAAAGGATCTAGTCAAAGGGCTACCAAAAATAGACTTTGAAAAGAATAAAATTTGTGCTGCATGTCAATTAGGGAAACAAACAAGAAGTTCCTTTAAGTCTAAGAACATAGTTTCAACATCAAAACCCTTAGAACTAATTCACATGGATTTGTTTGGACCCACTAGAACTGCTAGTCTAGGGGGTAAGAAATTTGGTCTTGTAATTGTTGATGATTTTTCACGTTTTACATGGGTTTCATTTCTTGCACATAAAGATGAGTCCTTTCTCGCTTTTATTAAGTTTCATAATAGAGTTTCGAATGAACTCAATCTTAAACTAAAAGCAATTAGGAGTGATCATGGTACCGAGTTTGAAAATCAGTATTTTGAAAAATTTTGTGAAGAAAATGGTATCAATCACAACTTCTCGGCACCTAGGACACCTCAACAAAACGGGGTGGTAGAAAGGAAGAATCGCACACTAGCAGATATGGCTCGTACCATGTTGTGCGAATCGGATCTACCAAAGTATTTTTGGGCTGAAGCAATAAATACCTCATGTTATATTTTAAATCGTGCTTTAGTTAGATCCATCTTAAAGAAAACACCTTATGAGTTGATAAAAAGTAAGAAACCAAATATAAGTTATTTTCATGTTTTCGGTTGTCGATGCTTTATTTTAAACAATGGAAAGGACAATCTCAGTAAATTTAGTGCTAAATCAGATGAGGGGATCTTCTTAGGTTATTCCTCATCTAGTAGAGCATACAGGGTCTTCAACAAGAGAACTCTCGTTGTTGAAGAATCTATTCACGTTGTTTTTGATGAAACTAATGGAGATTCTTCTAGAAAAGAAGAAGATGGTGATGCAGGTATACTTGAAGACCGAATGAAGGAATTCTCCATACAAGACAAACAACATGAGGATGAGGTCAAGGAAGATACAAATCAGCAAGATGAAGAAGGTCAACCTCCATCAAAAAATCAAGATCTTCCTAAAGAATGGAGGTATGCACATGGTCATCCAAAGGATCTAATCCTTGGTGATCCTTCACAAGGTATAAGAACTAGATCCTCTTTAAGAAACACTAGTAATTATCTTGCTTTCGTTTCACAAATAGAGCCTAAATCACTAGAAGAAGCTGAAAAAGATGATAATTGGATGAATGCTATGCAAGAGGAATTAAACCAATTTGAAAGAAATGAAGTTTGGACTCTAATAAAAAGACCCCCTAATGTTTCAATTATAAGCACCAAGTGGGTGTATAGAAATAAACTAGATGAAGATGGAATAGTATTAAGAAACAAAGCTAGGCTAGTGGCCAAAGGATATAATCAGGAGGAAGGAATAGATTTTGATGAAACTTTTGCTCCTGTTGCTAGATTAGAGGCTATTAGACTGCTTTTAGCATATGCATGCTTCATGGATTTTAAACTCTATCAAATGGATGTAAAAAGTGCATTCTTAAATGGCTATATAATGGAGGAAGTTTATGTAGGACAACCTCCAGGTTTTGAAAATCACTTACATCCAGATTATGTGTATAAATTGCATAAAGCATTGTATGGACTTAAGCAAGCTCCTAGGGCATGGTATGAAAGATTAAGTAATTTTCTAATTGAGAACAAATTTAAGAGAGGAAATGTGGACAAAACCCTCTTTATTAAAAGAAAAGGAAATGACTTATTGCTTGTACAAATTTATGTGGATGATATAATTTTTGGTGCTACTAATGATAGTCTTTGTCAAGAATTTGCCAAGCTTATGCAGGGAGAATTTGAAATGAGCATGATGGGTGAGCTCAACTTCTTCCTTGGGCTGCAAATAAAACAATCAGAGGAAGGCATCTTCATCAGTCAGTCCAAGTATATCAAAGAAATGTTGGAGAAATTCAAGATAAAGGATGCAAAAGAAATCAGCACACCCATGGGCTCAAGTTGCAAGCTTGACAAAGATGAAAAAGGTAAAAGTATAGACTGCAAATTGTACAGAGGTATGATAGGCTCTTTACTTTACCTTACTGCTAGTAGACCAGATATATTATTCAGTGTTTGTATGTGTGCTAGATACCAAGCATGTCCTAAGGAATCACACTTGCAAGCTGTTAAAAGAATTTTTAGATATCTAGTAGGGACATCTAATGTAGGCTTATGGTACTCTAAACAATCTGATATAAACTTAATTGCATATTCCGATGCTGATTTTGCCGGGTGCAAACTCGACAGAAAAAGCACAAGTGGCACATGTCAATTCTTGGGTGCCAACTTGGTTTCTTGGTTTAGCAAGAAACAAAATTCAGTTGCCTTGTCCACAGCTGAAGCTGAGTACATTGCAGCCGGAAGCTGTTGTGCCCAAGTTCTTTGGATTAAGCAACAACTTGAAGACTTCGGTATTAAAATGGACAATATACCAATTAAGTGTGATAATACAAGTGCAATCAACTTAACAAAAAATCCTGTCCAACACTCTAAGTCAAAGCATATAGAGATTAGGCATCATTTTATTAGGGATCATGTGCTGAAAAATGATGTGGTGATTGAATATGTATGTACTGAAAATCAATTAGCTGATATCTTTACAAAGCCCCTTTGTAAAGATAGATTCAATTTCTTAAGGAATGCTTTGAGCTTGTATGATCCTAGCAAATGAATTGAACTTGTATTGCATTGCTTTGCTACTCGAACTAGTAATCCACCTCAAGGCAAACATAAGTGAAAACATAAATTCATCTAAGCTAAATGACGAACTGCTTGACTTTCCGGAGGATGGTTACCCTCCCTTGGACTCTTCATAGAGATATTTTCAGAGCCTATATCATGGGTATTCGAAATTTGGTCAAACATTCCTCATTTCAACATTAATAAGTTAAAAATCATTATCAAATCATTATAAGATGTAATATTAAGGGGGAGGATCACAAACAAATTCACTCTGTGTTTATCAAAAGAAATCATGATTGATTAGGGTGATTAAACAAAAATTTTGGAAATGCAGTCTGAAATTTTTTTTTTGTGCCGGAGACGTCTCTGGCAAGTCGCCGAGACGTCCCCCCAGGGGGAGACGTCTCGCCTTAGTCGCCGAGACGTCTCGAGGACCGAATGAGGACTTTTTAAATAGGTCGAAATCGCTCGAGCCGACTCGAGCTTTCTCCCTCATTCCCGACCAAAACGGAAAGCCCTAGCCTCCATTTGCTCTCAACCTCAAAACCTAGCTTCCATTTGCCCTAAATCGCAAACCCTAGCATCCATGGCACCAAAGAAAGCTAGGACAACCCGTGGGAGGCGACCTAGAGTAGCGGGCGACGGTGAGGAACGGCGGGAAGAACCCTCCGCGCCTTCTCCTCCGGTTGCTCTGCCAACCACGACGATTTCCTGTGCAAATCGCACAGTCACGACTGGTAGGTACATCGATTTTTCCTTTCTAGATCATGAGGGGTTCTCTATTGGAGAGAGACTCCGAGCCCAAGGGTGGGAGCACCTTTGCACCCTCAAAACCTCGACCTACCCCGGCCTTGTTAGAGAAATGTTTAGTGATATGGCCTTAGGGGACTTAGGGTACACTGCATATGTCCGAGGGACATTGGTAGAAATTAATGAGGATGTCCTATCCACTGTCCTACAAATTCCTAAGGACGGTGAGGCACCGACCTCACATCCCCAAAGGGAAATAGCCCTAAACTTGATTCTAGGAAGAGAGGACTGCGGCCCTCTTGATGTTGTCTACTCCCAGGACCTAAATGCAGAAATGAGACTTCTTTTAAGCATTGTCAATCGGGTCCTATTCCCTAAAACCGGTCGCTTCGATTTTGTTTCGGAGCGAGATTTAGTTATAATGCACCATATCCTACAAGGGATCCCCCTAAAACCTCCCTAGACTCATGCTAAATTACATTGCCCAATGTCATAGGTATTCTAGGTTTAGTATACCCTATGGCATGATCTTTACCTTAATATTTAAACACTTCAAGGTTCCCATACCACCAAATGAACCTGCAAAGGCCCTAAGAAACACCGACTATTACAATGAGGGCTCAATGAGAAGAATGGAATTTCACAAGATAGATGGGTCGTGGGTCAAGGTTCCAAAAAGAAAAGCACAAACCATAGAGCCTGAAATCCCACATCATGAGTCTGACCATCACTCTCCTCCACCTAGCCACATGGACATCCCTGATATTCCCTCCAGCTCAGCTGGACCTTCCACATCCATGCCACCACCTCCTCCAGTCAGTGGGACCTCCTTTCTATCAGAGGAGCAGATGCACACCTTAGCATCTGTCATTTGTCAGCAGATGAGGGAGGAGATGAGATCCATGATGACTGCGAAGCTGGCCCCCATCAGACAAGAGCTGAAAGATATTAAAGCTCAAATTGAAGCCCAAGAGCAACAAATAATTGGGGTGGGTGCCACCGAAACCTGCAGATCATTAGAGCTCAAGGACAGCTTGAAGGCCATTTCCAAGAGCCTCAAAGAATTGACAAAGCCAGATGGCAATGTGGGCACCTTAGTTGCCCAACTTAGAGGCAGAATTGAGATGGCAACCTTAGAGTTTGAAGCACTTGTGGCAGGTTTCCACAAGTCACAGGGAGATCACTTTAAGACCCTCATGGATTCTATCAATGGTTTCATAGATGCAGCCTGTAAGGCTTATGCACAAAGTACAACTGGTAGGCACCATGAGGAACGACGCCGATGATGGATATCCAGTAGGATCTTCTTTTTGTAAATCCTAGGCCATTTTGAAACACTTTTGTATTAGAAATCAATACCTATAATGATTTCTTCTTTTTGACTATGTAATGACTTCAAAATCTCACAATGATACATGAATACAATCCCTTTTTGAAAAATGTGTGTACATTGCCATTTCTGTGGATGTGTTTCTGTGAATATGAATGTGCCTCTTGATGTGTCATAAGAATCTCAAAACATACATTAAGTATTTAAATTTGGCACAACTTATCAAAGCATATGAAACAGGGGGAGCACAACCTGAATATCAAAGGGGGAGTAAAATGAATGCTGAATTCTACTATAAATTGAGTCTTAAGCACCTAAGGATAATTTGTCCCCTTCATTGTTGATGACAAAAAGGGGGAGTGGTGGTATCAATATTGTAAGGGATATGGTTATTGAAGAATATTGATTTTTAAGATAATTGCCCTTCTGGAAAAGAAAGGGGGAGTCAAAAAGAATCTAGCTTTCAATTATCTTCAGCATCAATATTTCATTCTAACTTGATTCAAATTCAGTTCATATGATAATATCATTTAAGAACAATTCTATGCACAAGGAAATTTGAGTGATGCACATTGTATCTAGTTCAAATCAAAACATTATACTTGTATATCTGATCAATACTGTGTATATGTTTAAATTTCAAATTTTGCATATACTCAGTGTTTTGTCATCATCAAAAAGGGAGAGATTGTTGACCCCCTAATGGATTTTGATGAATACAAAACACTAGAGTAAAATTCCATTATATCTTAACAATTCAATTGAGAAATTCATGTGTTTTACTTAGAATATTGTTAAGAAATGTCTAGGCAAGTTCCCATAATTTTTATGAATTTATTGAAGAATATTTTGAGCTAAAGAAAAAGTTCAGGGACAGCCGAGACGTCTCCTGATAGTTTCAGAGACGTCTCTGGCACAAACAGGAAGAACTGGCACACTTGGAGACGTCCCCGACACCTGCCGAGTCGTCCCCGCGTTAGCGGAGTCGACTCTCTCAGTAGCGGAGTCGACTCTCTCAGTGGCGGCAGAAAGACGTTTTTCAAGGGATATGCGCGAGACGTCCCCGCTGTACGCGGAGTCGTCCCCGCAAGCAAAAAGGAGACTTCCCGAGTCGTCCCCAAGATGGCGGAGACGGCTCTCTCAGGGTTTTCCAGAGAATGGTTTCTGCGGTGATAAGGAAGCGGAGTCGACCCTGAGATAGCGGAGACGTCCCCATGCATGAAAGTGCAGACAAGCCGAGACGTCCCCTGAAAGAGCGGAGTCGACTCTCTCAGGGAATTCCAGAGGATATATTTTTCAAAGATAAAGAAGCGGAGTCGTCCCCAAACAAGCGGAGTCGTCCCCACTCAAAAAGTGCAGACAAGCCGAGACGTCCCCGTAAAGTGCCGAGTCGACCCCAGATAAAGTAAAAAGTAAAAATCCTGTAGGCGAGACGTCTCTCGCTGTAGCAGAGACGTCCCCGGAACGCCTGGGACGCGACTGACAGCTTTTCAGATTTGGTTTGAATTTCAAATCCTTCTCTTTTTGTTTCTAACGGCTATATTTGCTTTTTGGGCTATAAAAGGGACCTCTTAAGTGGTTCTCAACAACTCTTCACCAACCCAAAAGCAAAATTATTCAAGAGAGAAAAGTTCAAGAGAGTGAGAGCATTAAAGTGTAGAAATCAAGTGCATTCAAGGTTCTCTTGTGATTTCAAGCTCAACCGCTCTCGTGCGCTCGGGATTCAAAGCTCACACTCGATCCTACGCACTCCACATCGGAAGAATCAACATCTCCCACGCTTCCAACGGCAAAAAGATTCTTCCGGATTAAATTGTTCATAATTGATATATTTGCTTTTTAGAGCTTTTATTCTCTTTTGTAAACTCTTTGATTGTAGTGCTTGTTCAAGTCAAGGGACTTGGAACAAGGGAAAGGCGTCCCAAGCCTAAGAGAAATTGGGGGTTTAGGGTTTGTTGTGAGCCCGGTGTAAAACAACGAGTTGGGTAGTAAACTCGCAAAACTACCGTACTATAATCTTGGATTATAGTGGAAATACCCAAAGGCGCTTTGGGGAGTGGATGTAGGAGCGGTGGAAGCTCCGAACCACTATAAAACCGTGTGTTTGTGATTGTGTCTTCTCATCCCACTATCATTACCTTATTTCATATATTTGTGTGTTTTAATTTTAATTAGCCGAAGAGTTTTAAAACACCCAATTCACCCCCCTCTTGGGTGACCATCTCTGGGCAACACGATATCTGATATCGCCTCGTTGTAGGTATTGGGATCCTATACGTGTTCCTTATCTCCCATGAGGAACATTTTCTCGGTATCCTCTATAAGCATACCTAAGTATCTATCAGGAGGATGGGAGACCCTACTAGATCTACGAGATAGAGATGGTACAACGTGTACTGGCTCTATGTGAATAGGTTCTATAGGATCCATAACTCGTTGCTTTTCAGAGACTCTCTCTTCAAGCTCAATTTTCCTCTCACTGCCTCTATCAAGGATAAACTGTTTTTCCAAGAAGATGGCATGTCGGCTCACAAACACATTGTGATCCTTTGAGACGTAAAAATTGTATCCTAATAACTCTTTAGGATATCATATAAAACGAGCACTTATGGTCCTAGGCTCTAACTTTCCGCCTGCATTCGCTTGACATGGGCCGGACATCCTCAAATCTTGAGATGACCAAGACTCGACTTCTTACCATGCCATATCTCATACAGTTTGGTAGGAACGGATTTGGAAAAAACTCTATTCAATAAATAAATTGCAGTAAGACATCTCCCCAAAGAAACATAGGTAAATCAATGAAGCTCATCATAGATCGGACCATATCCAATAGAGTCTGATTCCTCCTCTCTGACACCCCGTTGAGTTGAGGTGTACCCGAAGGCGTCCATTGTAAGACTATGCCATTCTCCTCCTCGATCTAATCGAAGAGCCATAAAGAGTTTTTCAGTTTGTTTTTCTACTTCATATATGAGCTCCTTGAACTTTTCAAAAGACTCAGATTTGTGTCTCATAAGATACACATACCTATATCGTAAATAATCATCGATAAAGGTAATGAAGTATGAATAACGACCCCTGGCAAGCACATCGAATGGGCCACACACATCAGTATGTACCAGGGTAAGTATTTCAGTGGTCCTCTCCCAATGTCCTACAAAGGGTAGTCTAGCCATTTTTCCTTGAAGACAGGACTCGCAAACTGAATATGACTCGGAAGTCAATGAGCCGAGAAGCCCATCTTTCTCCATTTTGTTCATTCTGTCCTTTCCAATATGGCCAAGTCTGAGATGCCACAAATACTTCTGGTTTATCTCATCTCTGGATCTTTTAGATCCTATGGCACTCACTACTTGCTCAGACACATTCACAGACACATCGACATGTAAGTGATAGAGACTGTTAATAATTAAACCACGTGCAACTAATTTATTTCTGAAATAAATAGAACAGCAGTCTTTGTCAAATGTAAAAACATGACCATGCTGTGCTAAACTCGAAACAAAAATCAAATTCCTGCTAGCAGCAGGGACATAATAACAGTCTCTAAGCAATAAACTAAAACTAGACGGTAGTCGCAGAGGATAGGTGCCCACAGCTACAGCAGCAACTCTTGCCCGTTGTCAACCCGAAGGGTTACTGCACCTTCCGCCAGCCTCCTACTTTCCTTTAGACCCTGCATAGTAGTGCACAAATGAGCACTAACACCAGAATCTATAACCCAACTAAAAGTAGAAGAAACCGTAAGGTTAGTTTCAATTACGAGCAAGTCTAACATACCTTCTGAAGGTGTCTTTTTTGTTCTTCAGACTCTCGAGGTATGAAGGGCAGTTCCTTTTTCAATGGACATCAACGTTGCAGTGGAAACATTTTCCTTTGTCATTAGCCTTTTTCTTATGAACTTCCTTCTTAGAATTCTTGTCTTTCTTCTGCTTCTTTGCAGGCTTCTTTTTCTTCCAAGTAGACTTTCTCTTGAAACCAGAAGTCAGCTCAGCAGCCAGAACAGAGCCCCTTAAACCTTTCAAGCCCCCCTCAGCAGTTACCAACATGTTCAACAATTCGGTCTTAATGCAATCAATCTTATTCATGTGGTAGTTTACTATAAACTGCCCAAATGAATCAGAAAGGAATTGCAGAATCAGATCTATCTGCAATTCCTTATGCATGGTCATACCGAGCTTCTCAAGTACCTCTAGGTCCTTGATCATAGTCAGACAGTGATCATGGACAGACTGCCCCTCGCGCATCTTCGCCTTGAAGAGCCTCTTGGACACTTCAAAGCGAGCTGTGCGACTCTACTCACCATACAACTCTTGCAGTTGTGCTAGTATTTGCCTAGCAGTCTTCATATTCTCATGCTGGCATTGAAGTTCATTAGTCATGGATGCAATGATGTTGCACTTGACCCTAATATCATCGTCCGTCCATTTTTCATGCGTCTCACGCTGATCATCAGTCGGACGTGATGGTAACCTGGGGATATCATTCTTGAGTACATACCCTAGTTTCTCACAATTCAAAACAATTTTGAGGTTTCTTAGCCAGTCTTTGTAATTGGTTCCGGTCAGTCGATTGGTCTCAAGGATACGGGTCAAAGGGTTCGAAGCTGACATTGTGATCTGTAGAGTAAAGATTCTAGTTAGACTTTGTACTTGAACTCTATTTGTTTTAGGGTCTTTTAAAACAAATATGCTCCCACTATTTTTTCGAATCCCTCATACTCCCCTGATGGAGAAACGAATACCCTATGCGACTAGGGTTTCTAGTGAGTACTGCGGTCTCACCGATTTACATGCCGCCTCACCTAGCAGTTATTGGTGATATATAAATGAATGAGTGTACAACTCCTGTACAATACTTCTCAAGCAAATTGCAGTGGTACTTGATCTCTAAGTCATGAAGACCTCACCTAACAGTTATTGGCCCCATTACTTTGTTAAATCAGACCCACCGTATAACCGCAGAAATAAAGTCGTCATTGGTTCCTCACCTAACAGTTATTGGTGCCCAACCCCACCTTTACCCCGCAACATCCCATGCCTAATAGAGATGTCCAGTCCTCCGATGCAACATGCCCACTATGTCCAGCCGAGACAAATCACCGGAAAGACCTTAGCAGCTCTACTACGGTGGAAGACCTATGGACTTAATATTGTGAAATCATGTCTTAGTGTTTGCAACTTGAGTTCTTCATAAGAGGTAATCGAACAATTGGCCAGATAAGCAGGTGGGAGGCTCCCCTTACTCGGAGAGTAAGGTCCTAATTAAGTAACCACCTTTTAGACTTGCCTAGACACCAATCAGATCAATTAATCTAATATGACTAGCTCATGTCGATTCACTCTCGACTGATTGAAGAGGTTTGTATTTGGGTCTCTCTCGATGGATTATTCACATCTCATGCAAATATATATCTACCCGCATAGACATAAGCATTAAACATCCAGGCATTTATCAACAAATAAATTTAAATGGTGATGATCATGGATCCAGGATGGGGTCATTTTTCAAGCACATGCACGTTAATTGGTTTGATCGTCTTTAACTCTTGACTTGATCTTGATCCCCTTGGTCCAATTGTGATCAACTCCTTGATCCATCTTCAATCAACCCTTGATCTCGATCCATGCATGTTGAGCTTGTTGATGTTCATATCGATTAACCATCGACATGCAACACACATCACAGATTACATCCCAAATTGCTTTAAAAAATTAAATAAAATTAAAGAATAAATTACAGCCCTTTTCATGAGACATGCAGGTCTCTAATACATGAATTTAAGATGCACGCAGGCATCTGAAAAATTAAAAATTACATAGCATCAGAGAACATTGCATAACATTTCAGCACATGCAAAGGGTCCATCTATGATCATCACCATACGCATCTCATGCATAAATATTATTTTCAGATCTGTAATTTAACTAATTATTTCATCTCATGACTTGCTGATTATGCAAGATATGATTCTAAACATTTGTAATCACATTATCAAAATATTAGAATCATTAATCTAAGCATCTAAAAATCAGCATGCAGAAAAATCAGCAAGCTGAAAATTCTGCATGTAGTAAATTTCAGCAAGCATAATCCTTTAAATTTTAGATCTAAAATGTCTTTAAAAATTTAATTCTAATCTTAATCTACATAACCATGGCTCTGATACCACTATTAGTTACCCTCATATGCTGCAGAAAATTTCAAAATTTTTCAGATTGCAGCGGAAAAGCATATGCGGGATCCGTTCATCGCATGAACGTATTTTAAAACCGTCGTTTGTAGATAGATTAGGATTAAATTCTTATAAACCATTTTAAAAATATTAAGAAGATCAGATCTTCACCTTGTGCGGATAGATAGTCTCCGCAAATCTGATTTACGTGGATTTGTTGAAGGTTCGATGGAAGCCGCACACGCGTCCGGCCTCTACGGGTATCCACACGAGGCAAAGCACCGATCGAAGCTTTTAGATCTCCCCGGGGTGCTAGCTCCCTTGCAGAGATGACTATTGATGGCTAATATCCTTCCTATCAATCAACTCTTGAGTGCCTAAGGGAGGAGGAAGAAGGATGGTTCAAAGGAACGAGAACAAAAACCCGCAGCCTTTTCTTTTTCCTTCGCGTTTGAACCAAGGAAGGGGATGAAGTAGACCACGCCAAGAGCTTCTTTTCCCTTGCTTCCTTGTGGCTGAAAGGAGGAATGGAAGGAGGTTCCTTGCTGCCAAAAATCCCAAGGAAAAACCATTAAAAATTCGGAGCCCCTTTGAACTCCCCTTTTATGGTGTGTGGATAGAGATGAGCTCCTAAATTTTAGGAGCTCATCTTTATCCCTTTGTGAATTCAAAATAGGAGGGGTGTGGCCCCTCCTTTTTCCCTCACGCCACCAGCCAAGAGAAGGGGCGTAGGTCCCTCCCTATTCTCCCATTTGGTTAGCCCCCACTCAATCTAATTAATTGGGGAGGGTTGGGTCCAAGTGCTAGGATTCAATCCTATTCAAAATAAGATTTGCACCCATTTCAATTTCCTCCAAATCCTAATCTAATTAGGATTTAATTGAACCATGACTCAATTGAACTCTTCAATCCTACTCCAATTAGAAGTCTTTTAATTAATTAGATTAAAATTAAAATTAATTAGGAATTAAGAAAATCCTAATCTAATTAGGACTTATTAAATTTCAGCCTTAAGGCAATTAGGACTTTAAAAATCCTACTCCAAATAGGACTCTAATTTAATTTGAAATCCTAATCCAATTAGGACTCCAAGGATCCTACTCCAAGTAGAACTCGTAATCAAGTCCAATTAATTAAATTAAATTGCAATCTGATTGCAATTATTCCTTCTTCAACTCACTAACTCTTAGCGGGTTAACCAATTATCAATCAAATTGATTATTTGTGATTCCTAATCACAATTCAACCATCGGATCGGTCAATACCTCTAATGTGTGTGACCCCATAGGTTCTATTCTGACTGGTACTGAGATATATGGCGATCTCTATCACAATATCATTGAAAACTCCTTTCAATGGGTTGAAACAATTCCAACTCAACTCACCAGGGATCATCGACCATCAAGATGGTCCCCGTGAGTCTCACCATCCACCAGTGACACCTAGCAGTATGTAGTGGCTATCCAGCAGAATAAAATGATGAACCTCTAGGTGCAGTTATCGTATGATACAGTCCTTCTATCGTGGATCCCTACAGAACGGAGGTCATGGATAACTCGCCAAACCCCGTCGTCTGTCATATGTCTAGATTTATTCGACTTGAGTTCGAGAGTGGAAATCTCTTTCTCCACTATATATATTGCCCTGGCCAAGATTTTAGAACTCAGTCTTATAAATCACATAGGATCTCTCCTCATCTATCAAGGTCGATAGATTCCATGTAGATGCATACCCTACTCCTACAGTCAACCTACTGCAGCCAATCTACACTACAAGGACCCATATGACTAGAGACTATGTATATGTGCAGTCAAACTACAATAACCTCACTGTGAGTAGCCGAAGTACCGCAGGTCAAAGGACCAGTCACACTACTGCAACATCAAGCAAGTCACTGACGAGTGAATAGACATCCAAGTGACTTCTTGTCTTGGTCACGCTCAGTACCCTTGTTCTCTAACAAGCACCTGCACTCTCACTTCAGTGTCCCTACACTGTGGACTCGAGTCTCATCCATCCATAAGGAAAGCGATCTGTGCACTGATCGGATCGATCACCGTCCTCGTGATGATCCATTGATCAGGAGCATTTAGAAATTAATCACCAATGATACATGGCTCAAATTCTCGATTCTTGAGAATATGTATCGTCTTATTAATTCCTTGGACGATTCATAGACACATAAACAATATGAATGAAAAGAATGCCTATTTATTATTCAATAATAATAAAGTCAAGTACAAAACAATGTCCCAGAATTAATAATGTGTCAGCCATATTGGCTTCTAGGGCATATATCTAACAGCTTTCGCAGTAAAATGAAAAATAAAAATGTAAGGTCTCGCAGGCCTGAATGAGGTGAAGGTTAATCGGGTCTTCTCGTGGGTTGCTCAAAAAACAAAAGGAAAAAAGAAAAAAACTAAGGTGGTTCCTAGGAGGAGGCTTGCAGGTTTACTTTCCATGTCAATTGCCCAGTGATTTGTCATTTAACTATAACTAGTCTATGCACAAGGTTGACACAGTGAAACTTCACTTAATATCCTGCATGCACACATATGGCAGCAGATATTAGGAGGTATTCCCATAGACTGTAGGAGTGACATCATTGTTGATTTCTGAACCAATTCGGCCAAAGAAAAAATGGAAAAGTCAGCTATATCTTTTTATATGATTCGTGAATGCCATTAATAATTGGTTTACTATTAAAACTATTCACAAATCACAATCAGCACAACATTCTAGAATGGGATTGTCTCGTAAAAATATCAGCTCAATGTGCTATAGATGGCCCTGTCCAGATTGGGTTGAACAGTTTTTGTTCACATGAAACAGACATCCTTCTAACATTCTAGTTTTCTCTAACTGTTCCACTATCATAACTAAATATTATGGCATTATAAATGCGAAAGATCTTAACATTAGCATTTCTTATTCGTCAGTGTCAAAGTTCCTCATAGTTGTTTGGCCTCATCTAGCATATATCGATAGAGCCAAATTTGTCATTTTCTTTGTTGTTCAATTTAAAGCCCTTCTTGGGTCATAAATCTTAGATACAGAAACCAGCTTTGTAGCAAACCAGTGTCCTTTTAGCCTAAATGGCTTCTCCCCTCTGTTTCAATGGTGAAACAGAGGGAGAAAAGAAAGGAGAAGCCGAGCCCAACCAGGCCCGGCCCAGTGGCCAATCCGGGCCGAGCCTAGGCCCAGTGGCCAATCCAGGCCGAGCCCATCTGGGCTCGGCCTGCGGGCACCGCAGGCTCAGCCGCGGTTGCCCTAGGGTACCCCGACGCGGTCGCAGGGCCGTCAGGCCCTGGCCAAGTCCCACCTCCCTCCGGTGAGGAGGTGGTGGCGCCACCACAAAGGGAGGAGGCGAAAAAGAAAATAAAAGAAAATAAAGAAAGAAAAAGAGGGGAAAAAAAAGGGAGGATCGTACCTGGATCTCTCGCGCCTCCTCGGTCACGGTGGTTCTCCTCCGCCGTGGACGGATCGGGGTAAGGGAGGTCCCCGGAGACTAAAACCCACTCCGGCATCACTTCGGAGGAGGTTTAGCCCCTCCCTCTCCCACTGCTCCCACCCTGGAGAAAGGCACCCCTCGGCCGCAGTCGCCGGAGCGGTTGCAGGCCGAGGAAGCGTCGGCCTCCTCAGGGGAGCTCCCAGGGGCTCGGCCCCACCTCGGGGACCCCGTTCGACTCCTCCGGCACCACTTCGGAGGAGGTCCAGGGCCTTCCCTTCTGCCGCTCCGAGGTGGGAGCATCTCCCAGAGGAGGCTCACCCCACGGTGGCATGGCGAGAGGGAGAAGAGGAGGGGGGAAGCAAAAAAGAGAGGAAGGGTGGGAGAAGGGCTCGGCCGGAGGTGAAAGAAGAAGAAAGAAAGGGGCTAGGGCTTCTGGTGGAGACGCAGGGGGAGAGAGAGAGAGGAGAATGGAGACGAAGAGGCGAGAAATCACTTGTACTACTAAAAAATGGAATGTCTGCGGACAATCCACTGTTGCCTCTTCCTAAGAAGGCCAAGAAGATCCTTGTAGCTGGGAGCCATGTCGACAACTTGGGCTGTCAGTGTGGAGGATGGACTATCACTTGGCAAGGACGCAGTGGAAACAATCTAACAATTGGTAAACATTCTGAACACCATAGATTGACTTTGTTTCTTATTTCTTTCAGACATTGCAGAGCATGGTAATGTTTTGAACTTCGAGCGATCCTTTGCAACAGGAACCACAATCCTTGATGCCATCAAGGCCATTGTTGACACCACCACCAAGGTTGTCTACTCTGGAAAATTATCGAAGTGGAATCTAGATTAAGCTACAAGACCTAACAAGTGTTCACATATGAGAAGGAAAACACAAGCAACAGTGCACTTTTCTATTTTTCCCTTTTTTATTGAGGTTAACAAGAAATGTTACTAACATCTCTTTTCTTCGTTAGAATCATAAAGTATAAATTCGACTATCTAACAAATGTCTGTCCTTTACATAATCAAACAAATCGATCTGATTTTTCTTTCCCCCTTTAATGGTAAAACACCAAAAATACTGTGTTCAACAAGAATGTCAAATATAGGAGATAGTAGATATGATACTGCCATAAAGTTTTCCTCCGAATAAAAAAAGAAAGATAGTACCATAAACTAGAAAGCATGAAAAAAATAATTAACTTTTAAAACTATTCAGGAGTCCCACCTCCCTCCGGTGAGTAGGTGGTGGCACCACCACAGAGGGAGGAGGCGAACAAGAAAATAAAAAAAAATAAAGAAAGAAAAAGTGGGGGAAAAAAAGGAGGATCGTACCTGGGTCTCTCGCGCCTCCTTCTCGGTCACGGTGGTTCTCCTCCTCCGCCGTGGTCGGATCGGGGTAAGGGAGGTCCCCGGAGACTAAAACTCACTCCGGCATCACTTCGGAGGAGGTTTAGCCCCACCCTCTCCCACTGCTCCCACCCTGGAGAAGAAGAAAGAAATGTTGGGAACCCGCCCATGCCGCTGATATTTCAAAAATTTTTCAGATGGCAGCGGAATCGGCATGCACGAGTTCGACGTTCATCGCATGAACGTTGTTTCGAGACCTTTCGTAATTAGGTAAGAATTAAAACTTTTAAAACTAATAGGAAGATCAAATCTTCACCTTGCGCGGGTAGATGATCACCGCAAATCTGAATTCGTGGTTTTGGAAGAGGGTTCGTTTGAAGCCGTTCAAACGTCCGGCTTCTACGGGTATCCACACGAAGTAGAGAACCGATCAAAGCTTTCTTGTCTTCCCGGGGTGCTAGCTCCCTTGTAAAGACTTCTTTTGATGGCTGATCTCCTCTCTTTCAATCAACCCTTGATTGTGCTTGAGAGGAGGAAGAGGAAGAAGGAACTCAAGGAAGAAGAACACAGCTTCTGCAGCCTTCTTTCTTTTCCCCGCGTTGGAAGAAGGATTGGAGGAAGAGGAGGCGGACAAGGCTCTCTTCTTTTTCCTTCTTGTTGGCGGCTGAACCAGGGAGTTGGGAGAGGGTGGCGGCAGCAAGGAGAAGAGGATTCAATTGCTTAGGGCGCCGGCCCCTAGTCCTCCTTATAAAGGGATTGGAGCTCCTAACTTTTAGGAGTTCCAATGACAACTTGCCTAAGAAGGGGGGGCGCCGGCCCTAGCTTCTTCATGTCGCCCTAGCCAAGTGAGAGGGGCTGATGTCCCTCTTACTTGGTTAACCTAATCCTCTTCCAAAGAGGATTAGGTGCCTCTCTCATGGTTTAATCCCAATCCAATTAGGATTAGCCAAATTTGGTTCAATCTACGCTAGTCCTAATCCAATTAGGACTTGAATGAATCATGACTCAATTGAACTCTTCAATCCTAATCCTATTAGGAGTCATGTTGATTCATTAGATTAATAATTAATTTAGACTTAAAGAATCCTAATCTAATTAGGATGTATTTAATTTTAGTCCTAATCCAATTAGGACTCTTATTTGAATCCGAAGTCCTAATCCAATTAGGATTTCTAGGAATCCTACTCCAAGTAGGAATCCAATTTTAATTCAAAATTCCTAATCTCATTAGGATTGTAGGAATCCTATTCTAAGTAGGAATTCCAGTCCTACTCCAACTAGGATTCCCAGCCCTAATCCAATTAGGACTCTAAGAATCCTACCCGAAGTAGGATTTGTGTTTAAGTCTAATTAATTAATTCCCTTTGTTCACTTCTTCAACTTCTATCAATCAAATTGATTTCTTTGTGATTCCTAATCACGATTTCAACCATCGGATCGGTCAATACTTCTAGTGTGTGTGACCCCATAGGTTCTATTCTGACTGGTAGTGAGATATATTGTGATCTCTATCACTATATCATTGAAAACTCCTTTCAATGGGTTGGAACGATTCCAACTCAACTCATTAGGGTTTATCGATCATCAAGATAATCCCTATGAGTCCCACCATCCACCAGTGACACCTAGCAGCATGTAGTGGCTACCCAGCAGAATGGAATGATGAACCTCTAGGTGCAGTTAACATGTGATACAGTCCTACTATCGTGGATCCCTACAGGACGGAGGTCATGGACAACTCGTCAAACCCCATCGTCTGTCATATGTCAAGATTTATTCGACTCGAGTTCGATAGTGGAAAACCCTTTTTCCACTTTATATTACTGCCCTGGCCAAGGTCTTAGAACTCAGTCTAACAAATCACATAGGATCACTCCTCTTCTATCAAGGTCGATAGATTCCTTATAGGTGCATACCCTACTCCTACAGTGAACTTACTGCAGCCAATCTACACTGCATGGACCCATATGGCTAGAGACCATGTATGTGTGCAGTCAAACTACAATAACCTCACTGTGAGTAGCCGAAGCACCGCAGGTCAAAGGACCAGTCATACTACTGCAACATCAAGCAAGTCACTGACGAGTGGATAGACATCCAAGTGACTTCTTGTCTTGGTCACGCTCAGTACCCTTGTTCTCTAACAAGCACCTGCACTATCACTTCAGTGTCCCTACACTGTGGACTCAAGTCTCGTCCATCCAGAAGGAAAGTAATCTGTGCACTGATCGGATCGATCACCGTCCTCGTGATGATCCATTGATCAGGAGCATTTAGAAATTAATCACCAATGATACATGGCTCAAATTCTCAACTCTTGAGAATATGTATCATCATCTTATTAATTTCTTGGACGATTCATAGACACATAAACAATATGAATGAAAAGACGCCTTTTATTTATTCAATAATAAATAGTCAAGTACAAAATTATGTCCCTAGAATCAACAATGTGTCAGCCAAATTGGCTTCTAGGGCATATATCTAACAATCTCCCACTTGCACTAAAGCCAATTGGTCATGTACCTTAGGCCCATCTTCTCAAGGTGGGCTTCAGTCTTCTGCTGACTCAGCTGCTTAGTGAAAGGGTCTGCCATGTTATCCGCGGAGTCTACTCTCTGCACCTCTACATATTTCTTCTCCACATAGTCGCGTATGAGGTGAAAGCGCCGCTCTATATGCTTAGACTTCTGATGAGACCTTGGCTCCTTAGCAAGGGCTATGGCGCCATTATTATCGCAGTAGAGTGTTATGGCATCTGATGTCATCACATCCAACTCTGCAATGAATTTCTTGAACCAGAAGCCTTCCTTAGCAGCTTCAGAGGCGGCGATGTATTCAGCTTCCATAGTAGAATCAGCAATGATCGGTTGTTTAGAACTCTTTCAATTCACCGTACCACCATTGCACAAGAACACGTATCCAGATGTTGACTTCCTGTCATCGACATCAGTCATGAAGTCTGAATCTGTGTACCCTTCTACCTTTAACTCTGATGATCCTCCAAAAACCAAGAATAAATCTTTAGTTCTTCTCAAGTACTTAAGAATATTCTTCACAGCTGTCCAGTGTTCTTCACCTGGATTCGACTGATATCTGCTTGTGACACTCACAGCAAGAGCTATATCAGGTCGTGTACATAGCATGGCATACATGAGGCTTCCTATTGCCGATGCATAAGGAATCTTGCTCATGCGTTGAATCTCCTCAGATGTGATGGGGCACATTTTCTTGGAGAGATGAATTCCATGCCTTAGGGGTAAGAGACCCCTCTTGGAGTTTTCCATGCTGAACCACTTCAGCACCTCCTCTATGTACATCTTCTGTGACAGGCCAAGCATCCTTTTAGATCTATCTCTATAGACCTTTATTCCCAAAATATAGGATGCTTCCCCAAGGTCTTTCATGGAGAATTCTTTTGACAACCAGACCTTGACCGAGGTTAGCATGGGAATATCATTCCCAATCAGGAGAATGTTATCTACGTACAGTACGAGAAAAACGACAGCACTCCCACTAACCTTTTTGTAAACGCACGGTTCCTCTTCGTTTTTGATGAAATCAAACGTTTTGATTGCGTCATCGAAACGAGTGTTCCAACTCCGAGATGCTTGCTTTAGTCCATAGATGGACCTTTGCAGTTTGCAGACCTTGTGATCTCCATCACTGGAAGTGAAACCCAAAGGCTGTTCCATATAGATATCTTCATCAAGATATCCATTCAGGAAAGCAGTTTTCACATCCATTTGCCAGATTTCATAATCATGAAATGCTGCAATGGCAAGCAATGTTCGGATGGATTTTAGCATGGCTACAGGTGAAAAGGTCTCCTGATAGTCAATGCCTTCGCGCTGACTATACCCTTTCGCCACAAGCCTTGCCTTATAGGTCTCTACCTCTCCATCCGAACCTATCTTCCTTTTGTAGATCCATTTGCATCCAATAGGTACAATACCTTCTGGTGGATCTACTAAGGTCCATACTTGGTTGGAATGCATGGAGTCTATCTCTGACTTCATAGCTTCCAGCCATTTCTCGGAATCAATATCAGATATCGCCTCGTTGTAGGTTTTGGGATCCTGTATGTGATCCCTATCTCCCACTAGGAACATTTCCTCGGTATCCTCTTCTAGTATACCTAAGTATCTATCGGGAGGATGGGAGACCCTACTAGATCTACGAGGTGGTTGAGGGACATCGTGTACTGGCTCTTTATGAATGGGTTCTATAGGATCCATGACTCGTTGCTTTTCAGAGATTTTCTCTTCAAGCTCAATTTTCCTCCCACTGCCTCTATCAAGGATAAACTGATTTTCCAAGAAGATGGCATGACGGCTCACAAACACATTGTGATCCTCTGAGACGTAAAAATTGTATCCTAATGACTCTTTAGGATATCCTATAAAACGAGCACTTATGGTCCTAGCCTCTAACTTGTCCGCCTGTAGTCACTTGACGTGGGCCGGACATCCCCAAATCTTGAGATGACCCAGACTTGGTTTCTTACCATGTCATATCTCATACGGTGTGGTAGGAACGGATTTAGAGGGAACTCTATTCAATAAATAAATCGCTGTGAGTAAGGCATCTCCCCAAAGGAACATAGGTAAATCAGTGAAGCTCATCATGGACCTGACCATATCCAATAGGGTCCGATTTCTCCTCTCTGACACCCCGTTGAGTTGAGGTTTACCCGGAGGTGTCCATTGTGAGACTATGCCGTTTTCTTTGAGATAGTCCCGAAATTCCCCACTAAGGTATTCTCCTCCCCGATCTGATCGAAGAGCCTTAAGAGGTTTTCCAGTTTGTTTTTCTACTTCATTCTTGAACTCTTTGAACTTTTCAAAGGATTCAGACTTGTGTCTCATAAGATACACATACCCATACCGTGAATAATCATCAGTAAAGGTAATGAAGTAAGAATAACGTCCCCTGGCTAGCACATCGAATGGGCCACATACATCTGTATGTACTAGGGTAAGTATTTCAGTGGTCCTCTCCCCATGTCCTACAAAGGGCAGTCTAGCCATCTTTCCTTGAAGACAGGACTCGCAAATTGGATATGACTCGGAAGTCAATGAGCCTAAGAGCCCATCTTTATCCATTTTGTTCATTCTGTCCTCTCCAATATGGCCAAGCCTGAGGTGCCACAAATACCTTTGATTTATCTCATCTCTGGATCTTTTGGATCCTTTGGCACTCACATCTTGCTCGGTAACATTCACAGATACATCCATATGTAAATGATAGAGACTGTCAATCATAAAACCACGTGCGACTATTTTATTTCTTAAATAAATAGAACAGCAGTCTTTGTCAAATGTAAAAACATGACCTTCCTGTGCTAGACATGAAACAGAAATCAAATTTCTGCTAGCAACAGGTACATAATAGCAGTCTCTAAGTATTAAACTAAATCCAGACGGTAGTCGCAGATGGTAGGTGCCCACAGCCACAGCAGCAACTTTTGCCCCGTTGCCAACCCGAAGGGTTACCGCACCTTCCGCCAGCCTTCTACTTTCCTTTAGACCCTGCATGGTAGTGCACAAATGAGCACTAGAACCAGAATCTATAACCCAACTAGAAGTAGAAGAAATCGTTAGATTAGTTTCAATGATGAGCAAGTCTATACCTTCTGAAGGTGTGTCTTTCTTGTTCTTCAGGCTCTCGAGGTATGAAGGACAGTTTCTCTTCCAGTGGCCTTCGACATTGCAGTGGAAATATTTTCCTTTGTCGTTAGCCTTTTTCTTTTGAACTTCCTTCTTTGGCTTCTTGTCTTTCTTCTGCTTCTTTGCAGGCTTCTTTTTCTTCCAAGTAGACTTTCTCTTGGAACCAGAAGTCAACTCAGCAGCAAGGACATTGCCCCTTGAACCTTTCAAGGCTCCCTCAGCATTTACCAACATGTTGATTAGTTCAGTCTTAGTGCATTCAATCTTATTCATGTGGTAGTTTACTATAAACTGACCAAATGAATCAGGAAGTGACTGTAGGATCAAATCCACTTGCAATTCCTTGTGCATGTCCATACCGAGCTTCTCAAGCTCCTCTAGGTCCTTGATCATGGTCAGACCGTGATCATGGACAGACTGCCCTTCGCGCATCTTCGCTTTGAAAAGCCTCTTGGACACTTCAAAACGAGCCGTGCGACTCTGCTCACCATACAACTCTTGCAGGTGTGCCAGTATGTCCCTAGCAGTCTTTATATTTTCATGCTGGCATTGGAGTTCATTAGACATAGATGCCATCATATAGCATTTTACTCTAATGTCATCATCCAACCACTTTTTATGCATCTCACGCTGAACATCAGTAGGACGTGCTGGTAGTGTGGGGATATCAGAATCGAGTATATAGCCTATTTTCTCACAGTCCAAAACAATTTTGAGATTTCTAAGCCAGTCCTTGTAATTGGTTCCGGTCAGTCGGTTGGTCTCAAGAATACGGGTCAAAGGGTTTGAAGCCGACATTGTATCTGCAGAGAGTAAAGATTCTAGTTAGACTTTTGTACTTGATCCTAATCTGTTCTAAGGTCTTTTAGAACAAATGTGACTCCCACTATTTTCTTGAATTCCTCACACTCCCCTGGTAGGAAAACGGAAATCCCATACGACTAGGGTTTCTAGTGGGTACTGCGGTCCCACCGATTTACATGCTACCTCACCTAACAGTTATTGGTGACACATAGATGGATGAGTGTACAACTCTTGTACAATGCTTCTCAAGCATGTTGCAGTGTAACTTGGTCTCTAAGCCATGAAGACCTCACCTAACAGTTATTGGTCCCATTTCTTAGTTAAGTCAGACCCACCGTATAACCGTAGGAATAAAGTCGTCATTGGGTCCTCACCTAACAGTTATTGGTGCCCAACCCCACCTTTACCCTACAACATCTCATGTCTATAGAGATGTCCAGCCCCCCGATGCAACTTGACCACTGTGTCTAGCCGAGACAAGTCAACATCAGAAAGGCCTTAGCAGCTCTACTACAGTGGAAGACCTATTGACTTAATATTGGTTAATCAGGTCTTAGTGTTTGCAACTTGAGCCCTTCATAAGAGGTAATCAAACAATTGGCCAGGTAAGCAGGTGGGAGGCTCCCCTTACTCAGAGAGTAAGGTCCTAATTAAGTAACCACCTTTCATGCTTTCCTAGACACCAATTAGATCAATTAATCTAATATGACTTGCTCATGTCGGTTCACTCTCGACTTGATTGAGGAGGTTTTGATTTAGGTCTCAATTGGGTTTGCTACATCACATGTAAACCTATCTACCCGACTCTCATTCACATCACATGTAAACGGCGCATTGCAGGCAGTTATAATCGCGGCAATAATTAAAGCTAAACTTTAACTAGGTGATGATCATGGATTCTAATTAGGTCGTATTACAAGCACATGCACATCAATCGATCAAGTGGTCTTCAACTCTTGAATTGGTTCCAAGCTTCCTTGATTCGATCCTTGATCAACTCTTGATCCCATCGCCATCAACCGCTTAGATCGCCTTTCATCTCATGCCTTTGCTTCAACTTGATCGTTGATGTACATCACATCACAGAAATACAACCAGATGTAAAATAAAAATAAAAATAAATTACATCTCCTTTTAGGAGGCACGCAGGCCTCTCAAAATATCAAATAAGATGCATGCAAGCATCTGAAAAATTACATGACATCGCAGATCACATCGCAGGTCATTACATTTGATACCAAAAGGGTTTGAATCCTATGATCATCACCGTATGCTACAATTATAATTTCAGATCTGAAAACTAACTGATTATATCATGACATAGGTCGCTGATCATGCTAATCATGATTCTAAACTTTGTAATCTCATTAACAATGCAATTAGAATCATCTTTTTATCACATAAAAATCAGCATGTAAAAATCAGCACCCCTGAAAAATCTGCATGCAGAATTTTTCAGCATGCATGATCATTTAATTTTCAGATCTAATATGCCTTTAAATATTTAATTCTTACCTTAATCTACGAAGCCTAGGCTCTGATACCACTGTTGGGAACCCGCCCATGCCGCTGATATTTCAAAAATTTTTCAGATGGCAGCGGAATCGGCATGCACGAGTTCGACGTTCATCGCATGAACGTTGTTTCGAGACCTTTCGTAATTAGGTAAGAATTAAAACTTTTAAAACTAATAGGAAGATCAAATCTTCACCTTGCACGGGTAGATGATCACCGCAAATCTGAATTCGTGGTTTTGGAAGAGGGTTCGTTTGAAGCCGTTCAAACGTCCGGCTTCTACGGGTATCCACACGAAGTAGAGAACCGATCAAAGCTTTCTTGTCTTCTCGGGGTGCTAGCTCCCTTGCAAAGACTTCTTTTGATGGCTGATCTCCTCTCTTTCAATCAACCCTTGATTGTGCTTGAGAGGAGGAAGAGGAAGAAGGAACTCAAGGAAGAAGAACACAGCTTCTGCAGCCTTCTTTCTTTTCCCCGCGTTGGAAGAAGGATTGGAGGAAGAGGAGGCGGACAAGGCTCTCTTCTTTTTCCTTCTTGTTGGCGGCTGAACCAGGGAGTTGGGAGAGGGTGGCGGCAGCAAGGAGAAGAGGATTCAATTGCTTAGGGCGCCGGCCCCTAGTCCTCCTTATAAAGGGATTGGAGCTCCTAACTTTTAGGAGTTCCAATGACAACTTGCCTAAGAAGGGGGGGCGCCGGCCCTAGCTTCTTCATGTCGCCCTAGCCAAGTGAGAGGGGCTGATGTCCCTCTTACTTGGTTAACCTAATCCTCTTCCAAAGAGGATTAGGTGCTTCTCTCATGGTTTAATCCCAATCCAATTAGGATTAGCCAAATTTGGTTCAATCTACGCTAGTCTTAATCCAATTAGGACTTGAATGAATCATGACTCAATTGAACTCTTCAATCCTAATCCTATTAGGAGTCATGTTGATTCATTAGATTAATAATTAATTTAGACTTAAAGAATCCTAATCTAATTAGGATGTATTTAATTTTAGTCCTAATCCAATTAGGACTCTTATTTGAATCCGAAGTCCTAATCCAATTAGGATTTCTAGGAATCCTACTCCAAGTAGGAATCCAATTTTAATTCAAAATTCCTAATCTCATTAGGATTGTAGGAATCCTATTCTAAGTAGGAATTCCAGTCCTACTCCAACTAGGATTCCCAGCCCTAATCCAATTAGGACTCTAGGAATCCTACCCGAAGTAGGATTTGTGTTTAAGTCTAATTAATTAATTCCCTTTGTTCACTTCTTCAACTTCTATCAATCAAATTGATTTCTTTGTGATTCCTAATCACGATTTCAACCATCGGATCGGTCAATACTTCTAGTGTGTGTGACCCCATAGGTTCTATTCTGACTGGTAGTGAGATATATTGTGATCTCTATCACTATATCATTGAAAACTCCTTTCAATTGGTTGGAACAATTCCAACTCAACTCATTAGGGTTTATCGATCATCAAGATAATCCCTATGAGTCCCACCATCCACCAGTGACACCTAGCAGCATGTAGTGGCTACCCAGCAGAATGGAATGATGAACCTCTAGGTGCAGTTAACATGTGATACAGTCCTACTATCGTGGATCCCTACAAGACGGAGGTCATGGACAACTCGTCAAACCCCATCGTCTGTCATATGTCAAGATTTATTCGACTCGAGTTTGATAGTGGAAAACTCTTTTTCCACTTTATATTACTGCCCTGGCCAAGGTCTTAGAACTCAGTCTAACAAATCACATAGGATCACTCCTCTTCTATCAAGGTCGATAGATTCCTTATAGGTGCATACCCTACTCCTACAGTGAACTTACTGCAGCCAATCTACACTGCATGGACCCATATGGCTAGAGACCATGTATGTGTGCAGTCAAACTATAATAACCTCACTGTGAGTAGCCGAAGCACCGCAGGTCAAAGGACCAGTCACACTACTGCAACATCAAACAAGTCACTGACGAGTGGATAGACATCCAAGTGACTTCTTGTCTTGGTCACGCTCAGTACCCTTGTTCTCTAACAAGCACCTGCACTATCACTTCAGTGTCCCTACACTGTGGACTCAAGTCTCGTCCATCCAGAAGGAAAGTGATCTGTGCACTGATCGGATCGATCACCGTCCTCGTGATGATCCATTGATCAGGAGCATTTAGAAATTAATCACCAATGATACATGGCTCAAATTCTCAACTCTTGAGAATATGTATCATCATCTTATTAATTTCTTGGACGATTCATAGACACATAAACAATATGAATGAAAAGACGCCTTTTATTTATTCAATAATAAATAGTCAAGTACAAAATTATGTCCCTAGAATCAACAATGTGTCAGCCAAATTGGCTTCTAGGGCATATATCTAACAAGAAAGGGGTTAGGGCTTCCGGTGGAGACGGAGGGGGAGAGAGAGAGAGATGAGAATGGAGACGAAGAGTCGAGAAATCACTTGTACTACTAAAAAATGGAAAGTCTACGGACAATCCACTGCTACCTCTTCCTAAGAAGGCCAAGAAGATCCTTGTAGTTGGGAGCCATGCCGACAACTTGGGCTGCCAGTGTGGAGGATGGACTACCACTTGGCAAGGACGCAGTGGGAACAATCTAACAATTGGTAAACATTCTAAACACCTTAGATTGACTTTGTTTCTTATTTCTTTCAGACAGAGCAGAGCATGGTAATCTTTTGAACTTCGAGCGATCCTTTGCAACAGGAACCACAATCCTTGATGCCATCAAGGCCATTGTTGACACCACCAAGGTTGTCTACTCTGGAAAATTATCGAAGTGGAATCTAGATTAAGCTACAAGACCTAACAAGTGTTCACGTATGAGAAGGAAAACACAAGCAACAGTGCACTATTCTATTTGTCCCTTTTTTATTGAGGTTAACAAGAAATGTTACTAACATCTCTTTTCTTCGTTAGTACCATTAATTATTGGATTACTGTTAAAACTATTGACAAATCACAATCAGCACAACATTCTAGAATGGGGCTGTCTCGTAAAAATATCAGCTCAACGTGCTATAGATGGCCCTGTCCAGATTGGGTTGAAAAGTTTTTGGTCACATGAAACAGACATCCCTTTAACATTCTAGTTTTCTTTAACTGTTCCACTATCATAAATAAATATTATGGCGTTATAAATGCGAAAGATCTTAACATTAGCATTTCTTATTCGTCAGTGTCAAAGTTCCTCATAGTTGTATGGCCTCATCTAGCATATATCGGTAGAGCCAAATTTGTCATTTTCTTTGTTGTTCAATTTAAAGCCCTTCTTGGGTCCTAAATCTTAGATACAGAAAACAGCTTTGTAGCAAACCAGTGTCCTTTTAGCCATTGAAACAGAGGGAGAAAAGAAAGGAGAAGCCGAGCCCAACCAGGCCCGTCCCAGGCCCAGTGGCCAATCCGGGCTCGGCCTGCAGGCACCCAGGGCACCGCAGGCTCAGCCGCGGTTGCCCTAGGATACCCCAACGCGACCGCAGGGCCGTCAGGCCCTGGCCGAGTCCCACCTCCCTCCGATGAGGAGGTGGTGGCGCCACCACAGAGGGAGGAGGTGAAAAAGAAAATAAAGAAAGAAAAAGACGAGGGCAAAAAAAAAGGGAGGATCGTACCTGGGTATTTCGCGCCTCCTTCTCGGTCACGGTGGTTCTCCTCCTCCGTCGTGGTCGGATCGAGGTAAGGGAGGCTCCCGGAGGCTAAAACTCACTCCGGCATCACTTCGGAGGAGGTTTAGCCCCTCGCTTTCCCACTGCTCCCACCCTGGAGAAGGGCACCCCTCTCCCGCAGTCGCCAGAGCAGCTGCAGGCCGAGGAAGCGTCGGCCTCCTCAGGGGAGCTCCCAGGGGCTCGGCCCCACCTCGGGGACCCCGTTCGACTCCTCTGGCACCACTTCGGAGGAGGTCCAGGGCCTTCCCTTCTGCCGCTCCGAGGTGGGAGCATCTCACGGAGGAGGCTCACTCCATGGTGGCACGGCGAGAGGGAGAAGAGGAGGGGGGGAAGCAAAGAGAGAGGAAGGACGAGAGAAGGGCTCGGCCGGAGGTGAAAGGAGAAGAAAGAAAGGGGCTAGGGCTTCCGGTGGAGACGGAGGGGGACAGAGAGAGAGAGAGGAGAATGGAGGCGAAGAGGCAAGAAATCACTTGTACTACAAAAAAATGAAAAGTCTACGGACAATCCACTGTTGCCTCTTCCTAAGAAGGCCAAGAAGATCCTTGTAGCTGGGAGCCATGCCGACAACTTGGGCTGTCAGTGTGGAGGATGGACCATCACTTGGCAAGGATGCAGTGGAAACAATCTAACAATTGGTAAACATTCTAAACACCTTAGATTGACTTTGTTTCTTATTTCTTTCAGACATTGCAGAGCATGGTAATGTTTTGAACTTCGAGCGATCCTTTGCAACAGGAACCACAATCCTTGATGCCATCAAGGCCATTGTTGACACCACCACCAAGGTTGTCTACTCTGAAAATTATCGAAGTGGAATCTAGATTAAGCTACAAGACCTAACAAGTGTTCACGTATGAGAAGGAAAACACAAGCAACAGTGCACTTTTCTATTTTTCCCTTTTTTATTGAGGTTAACAAGAAATGTTACTAACATCTCTCTTATTCGTTAGTGCCATTAATTATTGGATTACTGTTAAAACTACTCACAAATCACAATCAGCACAACATTCTAGAATGGGGCTGTCTCGTAAAAATATCAGCTCAATGTGCTACAGATGGCCATGTCCAGATTGGGTTGAAAAGTTTTTGTTCGCATGAAACAGACATCCCTCTAACATTCTAGTTTTCTCTAACTGTTCCACTATCATATCTAAATATTATGAAGTTATAAATGAGAAAGATCTTAACATTAGCATTTCTTATTCGTCAGTGTCAAAGTTCTGCATAGTTGTATGACCTCATCTAGCATATATCGGTAGAGCCAAATTTGTCATTTTTCTTTGTTGTTCAATTTAAAGCCCTTCTTGGGTCCTAATTCTTAGATACGGAAACAAGCTTTGTACCAAACTAGTGCCCTTTTAGCCAAAATGGCTTCTCCCCTCTGCTTCAATGGTAAAACAGAGGGAGAAAAGAAAGGAGAAGCCGAGCCCAACCAGGCCCATCCCAAGCCCAGTTGCCAATCCGGGCCGAGCCCAGATGGGCTCGGCCTACAGGCACCGCAGGCTCAGCCGCGGTTGCCCTAGGGTACCCTGACGCGACCGCAGGGCTGTCAAGCCCTGGCCGAGTCCCACCCCCCTCCGGTGAGGAGGTGGTGGCACCACCACAGAGGGAGGAGGCGAAAAAGAAAATAAAAGAAAATAAAGAAAGAAAAAAAGCGGAAAAAAAGGGAGGATCGTAGCTGTATCTCTCGCGCCTCCTCGGTCACGGTGGTTCTCCTCCGCCGTGGTCGGATCGGGGTAAGGGAGATGCCCGGAGACTAAAACTCACTCCGGCATCACTTCGAAGGAGGTTTAGCCCCTCCCTGTCACACTGCTCCCACCCTGGAGAAGGGCACCCCTCGGCCGCAGTCGCCGGAGCGGCTGCAGGCCGAGGAAGCGTCGGCCTCCCCAGGGGAGCTCCCAGGGGCTCGGCCCCACCTCGGGGACCCCGTTCGACTCCTCCGGCACCACTTCGGAGGAGGTCCAGGGCCTTCCCTTCTGCCGCTCCGAGGTGGGAGCATCTCCCGGAGGAGGCCCACCCCACGGTGGCACGGCGAGAGGGAGAAGAGGAGGGGGAAAGCAAAAAGAGAGGAAGGACAGGAGAAGGGCTCGGCCGGAGGTGAAAGAAGAAGAAAGAAAGGGGCCAGGGGTTCCGGTGGAGACGGAGCGGGAGAGAGAGAGAGGAGAATGGAGACGAAGAGACGAGAAATCACTTGTACTACAAAAAAATGGAATGTCTACGGACAATCCACTGTTGCCTATTCCTAAGAAGGCCAAGAAGATCCTTGTAGCTGGGAGCCATGCCGACAACTTGGGCTGTCGGTGTGGAGGACGGACTATCACTTGGCAAGGACGCAGTGGGAACAATCTAACAATTGGTAAACATTCTAAACACCTTAGATTGACTTTGTTTCTTATTTCTTTCAGACATTGCAAAGCATGGTAATGTTTTGAACTTCGAGCGATCCTTTGCAACAGGAACCACAATCCTTGATGCCATCAAGGCCATTGTTGATGCCACCACCAAGGTTGTCTACTCCGGAAAATTATCGAAGTGGAATCTAGATTAAGCTACAAGACCTAACAAGTGTTCACGTATGAGAAGGAAAACACAAGCAACAGTGCACTTTTCTATTTTTCCCTTTTTTATTGAGGTTAACAAGAAATGTTACTAACATCTCTTTTCTTCATTAGAATCATAAAGTATAAATTCGACTGTCTAACAAATGTTTGTCCTTTACATAATCAAACAAATAGATCTGATTTTTCTTTTCCCCCTTTAATGGTAAAACACCAAAAATACTGTGTTCAACAAGAATGTCAAATATAGGAGATAGTAGATATGATACTACCATAAAGTTTTCCTCAGAATAAAAAAAGAAAGATAGTACCATAAAGCATGAAAAAAATAATTAGCTGTCACTTCAAATACTTACTAGAAGCCCTAATTGTGAGAGAAACTTGAATACGAAGAGCATTTTAAGCCTTTCAATCTAATTATTTCAACACAAATTTCTTATCTTATTTCAGACCATAAACATGCAGCGAAGGGGAAAAATATATAAGATTGCCTGTTGCTTTCGCATTCAAATGAAAAATAAAAATGTACGGTCTCGCAGGCCTGAATGTGGTGAAGATTAATAGGGTCTTCTCGTGGGTTGCTCAAAAAACAAAAAGAAAAAAGAAAAAAACTAAGGTGGTTCATAGGAGGAGGCTTGCAGGTTTACTTTCCATGTCAATTGCCCAGTGATTTGTTATTTAACTATAACTAGTCTATGCACAAGGTTGACACAGTGGCAGTTCACTTATTATCCTGCATGCACACATATGGCAGCAGATATCAGGAGGTATTCCCATAGACTGTAGGAGTGACATCATTGTTGATTTCAGAACCAATTCGGCCAAAGATTGAAAAGTCAATTATATCTTTTTATATGATTCGTGAGTGCCATTAATTATTGGATTACTGTTAAAACTATTCACAAATCACAATCAGCACAACATTCTAGAATGGGGCAGTCTCGTAAAAATATCAGCTCAACGTGCTATAGATGGCCCTGTCCAGATTGGGTTGAAAAGTTTTTGTTCACATGAAACAGACATCCCTCTAACATTCTAGTTTTCTCTAACTGTTCCACTATCATATCTAAATATTATGGCGTTATAAATGCGAAAGATCTTAACATTAGCATTTCTTATTCTTCAGTGTCAAAGATCTTAGCATATATCGGTAGAGCCAAATTTGTCATTTTCTTTGTTGTTCAATTTAAAGCCCTTCTTGGGTCCTAAATCTTAGATACAGAAACCAGCTTTGTAGCAAACGAGTGTCCTTTTAGCCTAAATGGCTTCTCCCCTCTGCTTCAATGGTGAAACAGAGGGAGAAAAGAAAGGTGGCTTCTCCCCTCTAGAATCTTAGATTTTGCATTAGTAGCAATGGGTGACACGCAAGTTTCCTGCATAAAATTCTTTCAGAAATTGCCAGCAGTTGAAGAAAAACTATGCATGTAGAAAAGTGCAATGCTCAATACATATTTGGAAACTTAACCACTAATTTGAAATAACAAAATAGTATCAAATATACGTCACTTTGTGTAGAAGTGTCGCCACATGTAGAATCACTTAAAGCATTCTCCTGGGGAAAAGAAAAATCAATGGGCATGCAATGTTAAACAAAATTTCCTCTCTAACAAGCTGGTTTTATCCATACCGCACTTAAAAAGCTGGTTTCACACAAAAAAAAATATATGGATTGACCACATCTAATGTATCCACATTCATAGCAGCATTTGATAAGACATCATCCTTCATTACAATTTTATAAATTATTCAATTAAAATATGGATCCTAAAATATAAGAGAACACATACTCTCCAAAAAATTATTTTTGAAATACATTCTCCCTGCAGCATTAAGGTTGTTCTAAGTCATGAATTCCAACTCAGTAAAGTTATGCCTCTATATAGTTTATTTGTCTCGATAATATAGATCAAAGGAATTTGTTGCACAAAATTTGTTTAAATCAAATTAAAAATAAGCATATAAATACTACTGCAACTTCAATTTTATTGTGGTAAGGTAATTCATTTAATGTGCAGAATTACCATGTCTAAATATCTGCAGATTTTCAAAAAAAAAAAAAAGGCACACCTATTTTCCGTATAGCATGAAAGAACTAATTTGAGAATTAAGTGGGTTTATTACCTTGATAGATTTGGTGCTAGGACTTGTAGCATTGAACGGCTTCCTAAGAGCATGGCAAACCAAAAGTTACTTCTGATGGATCATGTGAAAGGACAAATTAAGTAACTCTAAACACATACCTTCCTTTTGTCAGAGATGTACTATTCTTTGTTTTCTTCTCAAATGAGCTAAATTGGGAGGGTCCAGGTTTCTTCATAGAATTGCTCAACGGTTGGGGCCTGTGTGTAGAAGGGTAGCCGAGCCAAGGTGTTGAGACACAACGAGAAGTCAATGTCCCAGTTACCATGTTCGCGTTGGAGCTCTGACCCAAAGGCTTCTTCCCTGTTACCTGCTGCATTGGGCTGGGCTTACTCCCAAATAGTGCTTCGTGCTTGGCAGCAAACTGCTCCCGCAGTCTCTTTTGTTCCTACATAAAATGATGGCCGAAGGAGTAAGCACAGATATTTCTTGGCACTAGCAGATAAAATACATAAAATACAAAATATAGAGCATCTAGCAGATAGACACTGGAAGCAAGAAAAACAGAAAATGAAAGCCCACCCATATTCGCCGCTTCTCCTCCTCTCTCTGATGCCTGAGCACAGTATGTTCTTCCAAGGTCTCTAGCAATCTTACCTGAAATATCAAAAGGACAGGCTTTAAATAAATCATAAGCTGTCACTAATTTGGCATATGTTTCCGGAGATCAAATTCTACCTTGTCATACATGAACGGGATTCCTTTTTCCTTTTCCCAGGCTTTTATTTTTTGCAGAGAGGTTCCCTATCAAGGCTACACAATGATAGGGTTAGTTTGTCAGAGAACTAACACTGCAGGAAAAGACAAGACAGAAAACAAACATATGAATTAAAAAACAAAAGATGTACAAATATTACAGCCCTCTTTGCTAGCATTTTGTGAAAATGGAATGGTCGAGTAGCAGCTCTCTTTGCCTAATTAATAGATAGTAGTAATAACCTTGAATCATGGCATGAACATTACTTCATTGAAGGCATTGCATCTGGAAGGCTTTTAAAACTCAAGTATGCAAACAAATTATTAGCTTTTAGAGATTCTATACAGTGACAAATCATCCCCTTGGCCTCTTTGTATATGCCATTAATGGATATGAAGCGTGTTGGGAGCCAAAGATAAGCTTGATGATACACTCTAAAAAAGTAAATTTGTTCTGTACTAGCTCACTAGAGATGATTGCTCCATGGATGTCCAAATAACCATGCATCATTCTACCCTATGGAGTTTCTCAGCTAGTTAAGGATGATGCCTGTGCCTTGGATATAGACCTTTTAAGACAAATGGAACAGCCATTCGCATACATTAATCTTCTTAAAAGAAAGTTCTAAAGAGAGACACATCGGGAAATCATATGCTATACCATATCTAGAAGGGCAAAAAATAAATAAATATCTATATGAGATGGAAATACCATTATAACAATACTGCATAATAAAAAGGAAAAAAAATAGACTACTACTATATGTGTGTGGACATATGTAAGTTCTAATATTAAACATAAACTCGAGTGTCCGTGAGGCATTATCTCATATGATTGTCTCCACACTCCTAACAGCACTCCCATCTCAAATTAACATAACCCCACTTAGTACATTTGTTACTTTTCGGAAAAGGTACAAGAGAGGTGAACCTATAAAAGTTGAGGGAATATGTATCGAACTAAAATAGTAAACTAGGATTGGAGGATGATCGTTATCCGCAGAACCTCGCACATGCATAGCATGTGCCAAACTCTAATGCATGGAAATATGTTCTAACAGCCTCATTTCCCCATTCTTGCTGCCATGCTGGCTTCTCTACCTTCTCCACCCCTATCTTCCTATTTCTAATTTTAATGGTCTATTGCCAATTTTCTACTCATTGATATCTATTATATCGTTTCTTAGTTACAGTTTAAGTAAATTTGGGAATCCAACATGTAATGTTTGAACCTTTTGGTTATAAAAGTTTAACTATCTGCAAATGTAAGCCTTAACGTTGGTCCAACAGGGAAGTATGAAAATTATGTTCTTCACAAGAGTTTTAATAACTTATTGAAACAACAGCCTACAATACCGAGAGCCAATAGATGGAATAATCTAATTATAATCTTAGTTACAGTTTTTGATACTGGCAGATGCTTTCATAAGTATATGTCCCATCTGAATCGAAAGTAAGTTAATCACAAAACCTTTTAGATTGCTGTAATGCCGCCATTAAATTCTAGAGACCCATAGCTTGTTCATGTCAAGTTTGGATCAAGCACGGCCAGAACCTGAGCCGGTCCCATAGCTTCAAGAGACCCATACCAAATTTATTAAAAGAAAGATGCATGTACAAGAGAGATGGAATGTACAAATAAGAGAAAGCGGGAGAGTAGTTTTTTCAGACATAAAAGTTTCTAAGAAGCAAGTGAAACCAGCAGAGGAGGTTGGAAATAATTTGAACCTGTACATGATATTAGAAAATAGAGAATCAAATTGAGTTAGGAAACGTTTCTCTGAAGTTCTTTTGGCAAACTTAATTCCCTTTTTTTTTTTTGGGGGGGGGGGGGAGAGGGGGGGCGGTCTGGTTTACAGTGCGTGTACGAATATACCCACTAAAATTAAAAAACACAAGCTCAAGAAGTGCCCGTGGCAACTCTTCCTCTTCTGACCATAGAGTGTACCCTGAGTGGTGAGCCGCATAGGCAGCCACCCAGTCGACTGCCCCGTTGGCCTCTCTAAATACATGCTTGATCTGGAAGACCACTCTATTTCTAGTCATCATCCTAATATCTCGGATCAAGAGGTGGGCAACGGCACTTAGGGCAAGTGCCAGGACTTAAGGAGAGGAGAGGAGACTCAACAACACGGGGCTTGCCCAAACCCAACAACAAAGCGCGCATAGACGTCATTTCGGATCCATATTCCGACCCAACCCGACCCGATACCCGAACATAGAGAGCACCTTGGGAAACAAGTAACCCGAGCAAGCCCTGGCTCAAAAGCCGAAGTTTATATCATTTCTAGGTAGATCTAAAGAGGCTTGAAATCCCCCAAATTAAAACCCCAGCAAGGAGAAGAAGGAAATAGCATCCAGCATCGCAGTGGGAAGAAAGCGCAGTAGGAGGCGGCGGAGCGATGTTCCGGAACCAGTACGACACGGACGTGACGACATGGAGCCCGGCGGGGCGGCTGTTCCAGGTGGAGTACGCGATGGAGGCGGTGAAGCAAGGGTCGGCGGCGATCGGGCTCCGGTCGGCGACCCACGTGGTGCTGGCGACGGTGAACAAGGCGGCCTCCGAGCTGTCGTCCCACCAGAAGAAGGTCTTCAAGGTGGACGACCACATCGGCGTCGCCATCGCCGGCCTCACTGCCGACGGCCGCGTCCTCTCCCGTTTCCTTCGCTCCGAGTGCATCAACCACGCCTTCGTCTACGAGTCCCCTCTCCCGGTCTCTCGCCTCGTCGTCCACCTCGCCGACAAGGCCCAGGTTGAGAGTCTTCGCAACCCTAAACCCCATCCATCTCCAGATTTCTTTCTCGATCTATTTCCTCTTTTAGCAAATCTAACGGAGTATGTAATGAAATGTGATGAGTTGCTTTGATTATGGATAATGATCACTTCATGCTCGATTTATGCTCCTTCTTCCTAATGTTAGGGTTTTGGAGGAAGAAAACATTTTTCCCAGGTGAGCTTTTTATGATCTCTGGATGATCAATCCTCTTGGATATCATAATAGGGGTCAGAAGTCAACATGTAGCCGAGTTGATCCCACTTAGCCCTCTGGCTTCCTGATTACTTGTGATCTTGATCCATTCTAGAGTGCGGCTTGGTACTTTTGTCTTAGTCCTGGTCTGGCACATTCTCTACTTGTTTTTGGGTACGGTGTTTTTTTGAATCCAAACATGATGCATTGCCAAGTTCTTAGCAAGGATCAGGACCCATTTTAAGTTCTAAAACCAAAATCCTAGGACTCCATTTCCGAGTCTGGTCCAATCAATCAGGGATAATCTTTTGCTAGATGCTGATCTAATCTTATTACAAAAAATAGTTTAAGGCATGAACCTGGATATTTAATTGCCTTGAACTATAGTTTTCTAATCAGTAATTTCACATGCTGTCTCCTTCATTTATTTTGCTGTTCATGATTCTCCTTGTTGAATTCTGATTTCATTGACTTCTCAGCCTATATAATTTCCATAGTTACTTCTCATTGAAGGCAGCCTGTGCATCAATTCTTGTTAAGTTGGTATCCTCATTAAAGTCATCTATCTTCTTCTCACATAACCTTAAAGGATGCTGTTTACCTTGATGCTTTCTGTGTGGATGGAGTTTGTTGTTCGCCATCGTCTGTGTCATGCTTCATTACTGTAAAATCATGTTTTTATTACTCTTCATTCACAAACAAAACCTCTTTGATGATGTTGTGCTTTTTATCAGGACATCCAATTTTTCTGTAGTACACATGCTATCCAAGTTAAATGGAGTCTTTACGCTTCCTTTGAGGTAGCAACTGGTGACAGACAACTCTTCTACTCTAGAATGAATTCTTCACCAAAATCTCCTTCATTCTTCTCTATTGCATTTTCTGACCAACCACAAATAGGAATACGTAGTCATCATGTCATATTCTTAAAGTGGCGCACATGGTGACACTAGATCCAGATTTAATTGCCAACACCACCATGTTAGTCATAAAGAACTTGCCACTATTTCTGTGAAGGTCAGTATAGGTGGGTTGAGAAACAGTTTTTAGTCATGTGGTGTACAACCTCCTAACTTTGGGTATCATGCTTGTGGCCCATATTTGATGAATGTACTATCAACCATAGGGCTATAACAAGCTGGATTAGAGCCAACGACCTCAAGCCCTTCCCAGCCCGAAGTAAATACTTGATTTATTTCTTTAACATTTTACTTGCATATCTAGGCCAAGATCACCCAAGATTGGTGCTGCTTCTGGCCTATTTCCTTCCCTAGCCAACCGGTGGACTTCTTCTTGAACATTTGTCTTTGATGAACTCTGGCTTGTTGTTAGAGCTTTGCAAAACTGAACTAGTAAATCTTTCCTGAAATTTCCATTTTTAATTTTGGTTTAGCTTCTCATGGTTCTATTGGTCATTTTGAAAGTTAATTCCTTAGTACGTAAGGCTCATTGGTTATTATGAAAGTTAATTTATTCTGATAACAAGCTGAGATTTTCAGGATAAGTGGTTGATTAGTTATATTTTAGGATATACTCATGTGGAGGCTTGTACTTTTGTTATTGTGGAGAATATTTTGAACAAACTCATATGATGACCATCAAGCCTTTGCGAAGCGTTCCTGTCCAGGTCTACATTTGATGTTAATTTAAGCTTGTTGGTGTATTTTTTCTCATCTTCCATCCATATTACTTGGGGCCTCTCGCCCTTTTTTTTTTTTTTAAACTTTTAGCAATAAAAATAAAAACACCTTCCTTACTAGAGCTCAATGAGATCTTTTTTATACATGTCCATATCATCTTAGTTAATTTCCATCACTTTGTACTTATTATTTGTAGCTCCTCCTCTAACATATAATTGTTAAAATGTCTGAGACTTTATATATAGGAAGTGCTTAAGGGATATTTCTTGGATGATGAGATTGGAACGCAAAATTCTAGGATGATTGAAACTCTGTTGGCCTTAGGAGAGCTTTGCTTAGAGAAAACCCTATAAAGGAATATGTGTTTTAGGAAAGGCAGATTGTGATTACAAATTGCTGTAAGAAAATTTTGAATGATGGAATTAGTTAACCACAAAGTGGCTTAGAAAAGATTTCAAATGGCACCTGGGTTAATATTGATCAGTAGGTAACCTTTATCTTAAATACCTTACTGGAGTTGCACTTACAGGAGAAGGAGATTTGGAAGTTTCACAAATTTATGGTAGATCATAAAAATTATGGTGAAATCTGGGTATGTTCCTTTGCCATATGGTCAGATCTTGGGCTGAAGATCCTTCAAATGGATGGTGTTTCTTTTTTGGGGGGCCCTGGGGGGACTTGGGGGTTGGTGGTTAACTAGCATTACTTTGCGTTGATGAATTGGTAATAGGTTTTAGGTGGGCGACCAATGAGCTGCTGTCCTTGCTGGCTTTGGTGGCAAATTGTCAAACAAGATGCCTTAGAGAAAACTCATCATATATTTGAAATATCCTATATGGCAACTGTAAGATGAGACTCTTCTGTTTTCAAATGGTCATATCAACCTCCTATTATTCTGGAGAATGTTGATGGGAACAAGTAACTGATGTAGTGAATATGATTAATTCATTGCTTGGTTTTTGATGTCTACAAAATCAATGAGGTAATGTGAATGAACGTTTACATTTTATTATATAATAGGTTTGTTGCAAAATGTGAAGCTATTATAGGATAGTTGTTAAGCAGCTTATTAGACCTCATTTTTAACAAAAAATATATAGCATATGTTCTTATCCGCTTAGTGATTAGTGTTGCCAAAAAAATTACCTAATCTAATGTGCATGTCAAATATGGGTTTGGAGCGATATTGAGAGAATTTGATAGCTTATTACATTATATGGTGCAACTGCACTCTCGCTTCGTCTTTAGGTAATGAAGGTCAGGATTTTCAGATCATGCGGTATCATAGACTGAAGTGCACTGTTTGTATTCTTAGGCAACACTTGGATGATTGTAAACAAATGTCTAGTTGCATTAAACAGAAATAAATTAGGTGGTCTTGTTTCATTGGTGATTTGGCGTGTAAGATAGTTTAAATGGTGCATAATGGGGATTTACATGAAGTTTCCAGCACAGCGTAATATGACATGGTCCTTGAAGATCTATGAGCCTGGATGATTTATACTAGGGCTATTCCTAAGTGGTAACTTTGCATCAGATCTGGTGCTCAAATAAAGGATCACGAGATCTTTGCCCTAGAAGATTAGAACGTCCCTAAGCGATCTGATGTTCGTAGCTTTCTTGTCCAGTTTTCCGAAAATCTCAAAAATGTTCCTTATTTCTTCTTGTGAAGGACAATGTTTAGATTTTTCTGAAATATCTGCAATAGGATATGTCACAAACATATCCTTGCTAAAGATATCTGATTTTTCTTGTGAAGGACAGGGCATGACCTCCTTCATTTCTGTTTATTTGTATGTCTTATACTGTCTTTAGGCCTTACTGACATGTCATGAACATGCTTACATAAGAAGGCCATGCACCAAAATGTATCCACCTAGTATTTTTAAACACTGCTTCAAAAAATTGCATATCAGTTGATACATAATGCTACCCAGTCATATGTATTGACATATATTTGTCCTTTTTCTTTCTGGCAAAACAAATTCTGGTACTGTTGATGTTTGTTTTCTCCCAACTTTTGAGAATGTGTTTTTGTTAAATGTTCTTTTCTGGACTTTTATTTTTCTCCTGCAGTAATTTTGGTTTGGGAGTGTTAAATAACAACGCCCATGCTCTGTTGTTTATCAATGATATATGTTAAAAAACCAATCATGTCTCTTAAACAATCGAAAGTTGTTTAAGAGATCTGATTGGTTCTTACAATGCTATGAACTGAAGTGGTATGTTTCTAAAATATTATTTTGTCAATTTTCTTGTTCCCAGAAAATACCTGCCAGATTAAACCTAAATTAGATGTTAAGGCTTTTCATGTTCCGATACTTCTGAATCTCATTGGAAACAAAATAAGTCTGTTAAGCACTTACCATTAATATCCAGGCGTGCAAATTAAATGTTTATTCAATACTTAATTCCCTTGAGAAGAGATCTAGGATAATCTCAGTCCACTTTTAAATGATGAGCTTTTATTAGATAGGCTGGAATCATTATATATCTGATCTAAAAGAAAATTGTTTGGAATGTATCTTATACCACCACCAAAAGAAGAAGAAGAAGAAGAAGAAAAAGAAGAAGATATGTTTGATTCTATTGGGTTCTGTTATAATTGCTTTCTCTGTCTTGTGTTCTTTAAATGCTATTACCACTTGTGTTCTTTAAATGCTATTACCACTTGCAAGCTATTTATGAAATGATAATTGGCTAGGAATAGAAATTGAAATATGGCTCAATTCACATGTTGTAGCAAAGTGACACCAATTGCACCCACCATGGATTCATGTATTAGACATCTGGGAAAAAAGTGAGATAAACAGAAGAGTAATGCTCTAGTGCTTCTTGATTTGCTTTTTGATGCTCTGCTCGCAGCATCACTTGAGAAGAGCTGAATGATAACGAAGATAGCTGATAGGTTTAAAGCAAGGTAAATGCAGTGAAATGTTTTAAGATGTTTGATTGCTGCATGACTTGGAAACATAAAGCTATGCATATAAGATGTCAACAGATTCATTAAATGCTATTACCACATGAACACTATTTATGAAAAATTGGTGGGAATAGAAATTGAAATATGGTCTCAATTCAAATGTGGTAGCGAAGTGAATCCAATTGCACCACCATGGATTCATGCATAGACGAGTTGAATGACAACGAAGGTAGCTGATACACACTCCTCTGCAGTGAAGTGCTTAAAGGTGTTGATTGCAGCATGCCTTAGAAACTTAAAGATACACACATAAGACATCGATGGGAACTGGGATGTCCTGAAATCTGATTTTGAAAAATAGCCAAGACGTTTACATGATAAAATGACTGGGTGATAACTTCTGAATGAAGGAGTTCACTGTTGGTAGCATCAGCAAAATTTTAATGTGCATAACTATGCAACTGCATGACTAGTCTACATTTTGAGAGCTGCCAACTTGAAAGTAAGCTTACTGATGCTTCTTCACTCTTGTGCTACTGTCTTGGTTGAATGTAAACATAATGGAAAATATTCTGGTCTGTTCTAAATCTTAAAATATCCTCTGACATGAACTATGTTTAGAAGAGAAAGGGACTCTGTAGTGTGATCCCTTACGCAAGTTAATTCTACAATTTGCATCCTAGTTTGGCCATTTCTGTAAGGTGAGGAAAGTGAAAATTGGAGGTTTCTCTAATTATATCAACAATTCACTTAATTTGGTGTTAATGAAAGTGAACTGTTGGTACCCAGATCCATATTCCACAATTTAGATTTTTTTTCCTTTTTTTCTTTAAAGCCTATGGAATTTATTTTGTATTGGTAGATTGTTTGTTGTTTTTGTCTAACTTTTCTTATTTTGTACTTTTGCTGTATGATTGATGCCACTTTTCTTTTTATGCCTCACTTGCCAGATAAAGAAAATTCACTTTGCAACTTTTTATTCTTCGTTCTCAAGAGTGCATAATTTTGCTTCATTATTTATTTGCTTTGTATCCTCTCAAAAAAAAGGTTCCTATGTAAAAAACAGAAACACGGATACTTAACTATGTGTGAATGCTGAATATTCTAACATGTTTGGCAAATGAATTTTTAGTTACCTTGTGATTTTTGATATTGAAGATATGCATGAGCTTTTTTTAACAAATATGCACCAATACGTAAGAGCAAATTGGTTTAGCTCCACAATTGATGTGGAAGTTCATATGCGTACACACTCCTCTGTTTTATACCTTTTTTCACTTGACAATTCACTAACAATGTACGAAGACCATTCAGATTGAATGCTTGCAACGATGCTTCACTTGGTCAATCTGTGGTCAAAATTTGAAGTTCTAAGTTCGTCGTTCTAATCGACCCTGTCGGCATTTTGTTCATATGAGCACCTCAAGTATTGGCTCACGTCCTCTTGTGAATTTTCTTCTGAACCTGTTGTTGCCATATATTGTGAAAGATGTTTTATAGATAGATAGGGTCCAATTTAAACTAAAAATATTCGTGAATTATCAAAAGGCCATGGTTTTCTAGCATGACATTCTTTCATCTTTGCCCATATATTTTGTGGTAGTTAATTTTACATGGTTAAGCGGTGTAGTTGTAATATGTTGCTTTTATGTAGACCATTTATTTTTTAAATCTAAAAAGTCATTTCTTAGTTCATTTATTTTCCTAAATCTGACAACTGTTTATTATCCCAAGTCTGAACCAGCAATCTGTATTTTAAGATCTTAAAGAGAATTCTGGGTTCTATAATTCTTTCAAGAGGACATATTTTGCATTACTGGCATTTTGCCTATTTCAGGTCTGCACACAGCGTTCCTGGAAAAGGCCCTATGGAGTGGGCCTGCTGGTTGCTGGATTGGATGAAACTGGAGCTCACCTATATTATAACTGCCCCAGTGGAAACTACTTTGAGTATCAAGCATTTGCAATAGGATCCCGGTCGCAAGCTGCAAAAACTTATTTGGAGCGCAGATTTGGGGCTTTCAACAAGTACCCTCGTGAAGAATTGATAAAAGATGCCCTTTCTGCCATCAAAGAAACGCTACAGGGTGAGAAGCTGACCGGTGCCATCTGCACTGTTGCTGTTGTTGGAGTTGGAGAGCCATTTCATGTGATCGATCAGAAAACCATACAGGAAGTGATCGACTCTATGGAGATTAGGGAGGAAGCTGCAGCCGATCAGGGTACCACGCAAGAGGAGGATAAGAGTTCAGAAGCTGCACCAATGGATATTTGATTCAGGTAGAATTATGCCATCAGTATGGTGTCAACATACTGAAGAAAATCGTGTTTGAGAATCATGTGATTCAGCATACTCTATAATCTGCGTTATTTCTCGTGCTTCAATTTCTGAGGATTTGTCATGTGATTCAGACAAATCTTTTGATTTACAAACATGGCTTGACATTGGGTAAACAGACAGTTTAGTTAACTTCTTAAGGATGAAGATTTCATATCGGTGATGCCAATGCTTTTGGAACATTGCTTTGACAGTAGAAATAATTATTTACAGGGATTATGAGCATCAATGTATTAATTTCAGCCTTTTCAGGTCTGGATGTCTTTTAGAGGCATGAGGTTTTGAAATTCCTTGGTGCAGCGTGGAAACTTTGGGCATTAACCTGCTTCTTGTGACAGATTTTGTTGGTTAGGCCCAAAGGAACTGGAAACTGCTTATTCTAATGTGTTTGGCCTTAAAGAGCCTGGTTATTTGTATGAACCTCACGACGTTTTTTTTGCTTCTTAAGAAATTAGGCTATTATATCAATTTTTTCACAATCAGCAATGCTGTAAATTTCTTTTGAGAAAACTCCCAACGAATATTACTCGATTAAATAAAGATGTATAAAACTCTTTCAATTAGCCAAAATAATCCAAGTGCTTCAGTCATCAGTGTATTAGCTCGCAGGGTCTGAATAGTCGGTCCAAGGCATGATGACAAAAGTCTCGGACCGTCACTTCTCTAGCCGGGTTCTTACACAAATTGAAGATTATCTAGCTGTAAGAGTCTTCCATCACATAAATCCAAGCAATCCTTTTGGGGTAGCCCTGACCTTTCTCATGATCTGAAAAAATTGATCGTGCAGCTTTTCAAGCCATTTCACACTTTTTTTTTTTTTTTTTTTTTTTTTTTTTTTTTTTTTTTTTTTTTTTTTTTTTTTTTTTTTTTTTTTTTTTTTTTTTTTTTTTTTGGTAAAGGCGGCTACTCATATCATATAGTACGAACGTGAGTACAGCCCTCCAAATCAAACCATTTCACACAACTTCATTACGAGGAATTAAAGATGGTTTAGCTTTTCAAGCCGATTCCGGCCCTGACTTCGGGCTTGATTTTCGAGCGTGGTCTAGGCTCACGCTCAGGCCTAGCCATCTAACTACGAAAGCGAGGCAGGCTCGAAGTTTGAATGGGCTCTAATGTTATGCCCAAACCTATTCCAAAACTAACTTATAGCTGGACCTGAAGATGGCCCGGCCCGATGTCCAGCAGGCCGGCTTGGGCCACTTCCAGCCCCAGCTGGAACACTCACTAGAACAAGTCTAGAGTACTTTTTACTACTGAAATTTAATAATCTTCACGGTACAAGACTATGGACACAAAAGTTGAGTTTAATCTACTACACTCAATAATCACCCAGACTGGCCCCAAATGCAAAATTATGCTGCCCCTTCTTACAAAACAACGCCACAGCAAACGTGAAGTCTTCTTAATATCCAAACAAGTAGCCAGGCGAATTTAGTTTTTAAGATCTGGAAGCAGCAGATCCCTGGCCTGCATCTGCTTGTACATCCACTTCCAGTTCTCAGGTCTCACTTCACCACCAAGAGATCGTATCACAGATCCACCACTGCAGGAGCCCACCACGCAGCAGTCTTCAAGCGGAAGCCCTTTCACCAGCCCGTACAAAAAACCACTGGCAAAGAGATCACCAGCTCCTGTGGCATCAACAGCGCGTGCCTCCCCTATAGCTGGAACTCGGACAACCTGAGACACCAAATGATTTCTGAACGTCAAGCATTCCAAACCCCCCACCGGCAGCAAAAAGGAAGAGAGAGAGAGAGAGAGAGAGAGAGAGAGAGAAGAGAAATGCATACTACGGACCTCTTTTCCATGCTTTGCAATGCATCCCTTAGAGCCAAGGGTCACGACAGCCCATTTGCAGTGTTTGGCCAGAAAACTTAGCGCAGCCTCTGGATCTGCCTTTTGTTCTCCCCTGAAACACAGCAGAAGCATATCCAATCATGAAAGCATTTGAATTGTCTCTCAAAATATTCATTTCGCTTTTTATCACTCTATGTGATCCCTCCAAACTATGTCAAGCATGTGAGGGGCTCTCACATGAGAAAAGGAAGGAGAAGTATCAATGGCTATGTGACTTGAAAATAAATCTTATGTGCAAAACTAGATGAGCTTAAGAGCTTTTAATCTACTATGAGAAGAAATAAATTATTTGTTCCCAGAAAAAAATTTCTTAGTTTGATCCATAAATACTTAGCGGAAGTCAATTCCGTAAAAAATTTAGGCACTTGTTCCACTTTATACAAAGTTTAGTGGTGTAGAAACCTTCTTGTGACAGCAAAATGAGACTTCCGGGAAAACCAACGTGTAAAGGTTCGATTGTGATCCCGGAAAAACAATCAGGTGGTTCTAGTCGGTGAGCCTGGAAAAACCGACCGAGTTCGTTGTGACCTCGTAAAACAACAAGTTGGGTTGTGAGCTTGTAAAACAACCGGCTGTAATCCGAGGGGTTATAGTGAATTCCCAAGTGAGACTTGGGGAGTGGACGTAGGAGCAAGGATTAGCTCCGAACCACTATAAAAACATTGTGTTTGTGATTGCTTGTGTCTCTCTCTCTTACTCTCATTTCACTCACAGCACATAGCAACTAATTAATCATCTTGCAAAAGTATTAATTAGTCATCCACAAACGTTTTAATTGCTAAATTATTTTAAAACCCAATTCACCCCCCCTCTTGGGTTGTCTATCTGGGCAACAAGTGGTATCAGAGCCTAAACTCTTCTACCCTAAGAGTAAAAAATCAAAATGACAACCCCATTTGGATCTTCCCACATTGAGGGTCAGTCCACCCAAAGACCCCCATTCTTTAATGGATCCGACTACTCATATTGGAAGGCTAGGATGAGAATATTTATCCAAGCCCAAGACTATGAGATGTGGACCATTATATTGAATGGACCATACATCCCATCCATCTATATAGAGGGTGTCACTGTACCCAAACTTGAAAAGGATTGGGATGACCATGACATGAGGAAGGCACAACTCAATGCCAAAGCAATGAATGTGCTCTACTGTGCACTAGATAGGAATGAATTCAATAGAGTCTCTACTTGCAATTCTGCAAAAGAGATTTGGGATAGACTTGAAGTGACCCATGAGGGCACGAATCAGGTCAAAGAATCCAAAATAAATATATTAGTTCATAAGTATGAGTTATTTAAGATGAATTCTAATGAAACAATCACTTGCATGTTCACTAGATTTACTGATATTGTCAATGGCCTAAAAAGCCTTGGCAAAAACTATACTAACAGTGATCTTGTCAGGAAGATTCTTCGCTGTCTACCAAGGTCATGGGAAGCCAAAGTGACGGCAATCCAAGAAGCAAAGGATTTGAACAAGCTTCCTCTTGAGGAGCTTCTTGGATCCCTAATGACGCACGAGCTAACAATGAAGCAACACAACGAAGAAGAGTCCTCCCATAAGAAAAAGGTAATAGCTCTCAAATCTACATCATCTAACAAAGACTTGTCTTGCAGTAGCAGCAGTGAAGAAGAAGATCATGAGGGAGATGATGATGAGGCTCTTCTCGTGTGCAAGTTCAGAAAATTCATCAACCAAAAGAAGTCCTTTCATCAAAGGAGAGGCCCCTCAAATTCCTATCGCAAGGATAAAGGTAAGGAAAGGGGAAATGAGGGGATTGGATGTTATGAGTGCAAGAAGCCGGGGCATATTAGAGCTGAGTGTCCTTTACTAAAGAAGGGGAGCAAGTACAAGAAGAAGAAAGCCCTTGTCTCCACCCTATCGGACTCCGACGCATCATCATCATCATCGGATGAGGAACAAGAAGAAAAGGCCAATTTCTGCTTCATGGCCAATGAAAATGAGATAACATCCGAAACGCATCTAGATTTTACCTTTGATGAACTGTATGATGCATTTAATGAATTAATGATTGAATATAAGGCTATAAATCTTAAGAATAAAGAGCTAAAGCTAGCTAATCAATCTTACCTACATAAATACGATAAATTAGTTAAGGATAAGGACTTTATCACCAAAGAAAATTTAGAACTTAAGACAAGCAACCAACTCTTAATTCAAAAAACTAATACCTTGAGTAAAGATAATGAAAAACTAACTAAGAAAATTTTACAACTTAAAAACAATAAACAAATCTTAAACGAGAATCTCACAAAAGACTTGAACATTCTAAAAACCGAAAAACAAACACTAACTAAAGAACTTAAAAAATACAAACCTTTGGTTGAAAAATTTACATTTAGTTCTGAAAAATTGAATATGATACTCAATAGTCAACGAGCTGTATTCAATAGAGCTGGTTTAGGATATAAACCTAAAAATAAGCAAAAACTTCTTAGTAACTTCTTTGTTAAAGCAGGAGAAAGCAAAACTAAGAAAATAACATGTTTTTGCTGTGGAACATTAGGACATAAAGCAAATGTGTGCGATTATAGAAAAGAAAAAACTAAAAGAAAAATTAAAAGGGTATGGGTTCCAAAAGGAACTAACATTACTAACCATGAAGGACCCAAGAAAACTTGGGTACCTAAGATTATATGATTTGCTTGTGTAGGAGTGTCTTGCAGCCAAGGTCGACAAAAATTGTTGGTACTTGAATAGTGGCTGCTCAAGACACATGACGGGTGACAAGGATCAATTCTTCACCCTTGAAGCTAAGAAGGGAGGTGCTGTGACTTTTGGAGATAATAACCAAGGTCACATCATTGGTATAGGTAAAGTACAAATTACCCCTTCAACCTTTATTGATAATGTTCGATATGTTGATGGTCTTAAGCATAATCTACTAAGCATTAGTCAATTGTGTGATAGAGGTTATGAAGTTATGTTCAAACCATCACTATGCATAATAACAAACTCAAATGACAATAGTTTAGTGTTTAAAGGAATAAGACGTGGGAATGTGTATGTTGTAGACCTTGAGGATCTTGCCAAACATAATCCATGTTTAGTTGTTAATGAAACTAAGGATAATGATGCTAGTTGGTTATGGCACCGTAAGTTAGGTCATGCAAGCATGGACACCATATCAAAACTAGTTAAAAGAGATTCCGTGATAGGTTTGCCAAAACTAAAGTTTGAAGAGAATAAAATATGTGAAGCATGTCAATTTGGCAAACAATCAAGGAACTCCTTTAAATCTATAAATTGTGTCTCTACCTCTAGACCTCTAGAACTACTACACATGGACCTATTCGGACCAACTAGAACCACAAGTCTAGGTGGAAATAAATATGGTCTAGTTATCGTAGATGATTATTCTAGATACACTTGGGTTATGTTCTTAGCTCATAAAGATCAAGCATTTTCAGTCTTCAAGAAATTTCATAAGGAAGTAACAAATGCTAGAGATACTTCAGTAATAGCTATTAGAAGTGATCATGGTACCGAATTTGAAAATCATTTATTTGAGGAGTTTTGTAGTAAAAAGGGGATAACTCATAATTTTTCTGCACCTAGACACCACAACAAAATGGAGTTGTGGAAAGGAAAAATAGAACTCTAGAGGAAATGGCTAGAACTATGTTGTGTGAAAGTAACCTCCCTAAGTACTTTTAGGGAGAAGCCATTAATACTTCATGTCATATATTAAATAGAGTTTTATTGAGACCCATTATAAAGAAAACACCTTATGAACTTTGGAAAAACAGAAAACCAAAGGTAAATTATTTTCATGTCTTTGGATGTAGGTATTTTGTTCATAATAATGGAAAAGATAATCTAGGAAAATTTGATTCTAAATCTGATGAGGGTATATTCTTGGGGTACTCTACAACTAGTAAAACCTATAGAATCTTTAATAAAAGAATCCTAGTCATAGAAGAATCCATACATGTTGTTTTTGATGATTCTAGTGATACCTCTTCTAGTAAGAGAGTTAATCTTGATGATGATGCTGAAATTCTTGAAGAAAAGATAGATGAGATGACGTTACAAGATGATGATCAAAAATTAATTGAAGGTGTATCATCAAGCCAAGAAGCTAATATGGATCATGGGCTAACTAAGACTTGGAGGTATGCTCACGGGCATCCTAAAGAATTGATTTTAGATGATCCATCTCAACCTGTTAGGACTAGAGCATCTCTTAGAAACTTAAATAATCATCTAGCTTTTGTCTCACATTTTGAGCCCAAACACATAGAAGAAGCTGAAAAAGATGTAAATTGGATAAACGCAATGCAGGAAGAATTAAACCAATTTACTAGAAACAAGGTATGGAATCTAGTTGAACGACCTTCTGAATATTCAATTATAGGTACCAAATGGATTTATAAAAATAAACTTGATGAAAATGGAATTGTAATAAGGAATAAGGCTAGACTAGTAGCAAAGGGTTATAATCAAGAAGAAGGTATAGATTTTGATGAAACCTTTGCTCCTGTAGCTAGACTTGAGGCAATTAGACTTTTACTAGCATTTGCATGCTCTAAGGACTTCAAATTATTTCAAATGGATGTAAAAAGTGCATTTTTAAATGGGTATATTAATGAGGAGGTATATGTAGAACAATTTTGAAAATCATCAATATCCTAATCATGTATATAAATTGAACAAAGCACTTTATGGTTTGAAACAAGCACCTAGAGCATGGTATGAGAGGCTTAGCAAATTCCTATTAGAACATGAGTTCTCTTGGGGAAATGTAGATACAACATTGTTTCTAAAGAAGAAAAACAAAGATATGTTATTAGTGCAGATTTATGTTGATGATATTATTTTCGGTGCTACTAACAATCGCCTCTGCGAAGAATTTGCTGACTTGATGCAGAGTGAGTTTGAAATGAGCATGATAGGAGAGCTGAATTATTTTCTCGGGCTTCAAATCAAACAATCTGAAGAAGGCATCTTCATCAATCAAGCCAAATACATCAAGGAGATGCTTAAGAAGTTTGATATGGAGGAAAACAAGTCAATCAGCACACCCATGAGCTCATCATGCAAATTAGACCAAGATGAATCCGATAAATCAGTAGATCAAAAGTTATATAGAGGTATGATAGGATCTTTATTATATCTCACTGCAAGTAGACCTGATATCATGTTTAATGTATGTATGTGTGCTAGATATCAGTCTAATCCTAAGGAATCTCATCTAATTGCAGTCAAGAGAATCTTTAAATACCTAATAGGAACAAAGAATATAGGTTTATGGTATTCTAAAGAATCTAGCCTGAACTTAATAGGATACACAGATTCAGACTTTGCTGGATGTAAACTTGATAGAAAAAGCACCAGCGGGTCATGTCAATTCCTAGGAGAAAATTTAATCTCTTGGTTTAGCAAGAAACAAAACTCGGTTGCATTATCTACTGCTGAAGCTGAATATGTTGCAGCCGGGAGTTGTTGTGCTCAAATCATGTGGATTAAACAACAACTTGAAGACTATGGCATTAAACAAAATAAAATTTTCATTAATTGTGATAATACAAATGCCATTAATTTAACTAAAAATCCAATCCAGCATTCAAGAACTAAACATATTGAGATAAGACATCACTTCATAAGAGATCATGTACTGAATGGTGATGTGACACTTCAATTTGTTTGCACTGATGATCAATTAGCTGATATTTTTACAAAACCCTTAAGTGAAGAGAGATTTAGTGTGCTTAGGAGGGGATTAGGAGTGATTGATCCATCCTAGTGGTATTTTCCACTAGTTCATTGATTTTGATGATTAGATTGTGGTTAATATAGAGTTTCTTTTCAATGATCATCAAATCAGATCATAACTTAGTGATTTTCCCTCATTTGGCACGAACATAGCATGATTTTTAGGTGCGTGCCAAAGTTCGAGACGACTCGAGTAAGTTTCAGAGTCGGCTCGTAAGGGGGAGTCGACTCGCATACAGTCGGGAGTCGACTCGAGGTCAATAGGCGCTTAAGGAGAGTCGACTCGCGCATATTTTGGAGTCGACTCGAGGTCGAGTCGACTTGAGACTTACAGGAGTCGACTCGCAGTCGGGATCCGACTTTTTAACCCTAATCCAGCGTTTACTCAACACTTCTATTCACCGCCGCCACTGTTCACAAACCCTAGAGCCGACTCCTAGATCGTCTCCGGCCGCCCTTAGGATTTTTTCCGTCGACCTTCTTTCGTCCATTAGCGTTTTACCCCATTCTAGGTCGACCATGCCTCATAAAGCCGTTGTCCCAAGCCGGAAGAGGCACCAACCCGCGACCGGTGCCGAGCGGCGTTCCAAGGCTGGAACGATCCCGTGAGGCCACAACCTCCGGTTTGTTCCCCGCCGAGGGAGGTTCCCTCGAGGCCGTGCGCCGGGAAGGCGGTCTCCACCGGGAGATACGTCGATTTTGACTATCTCTCCCGGGAGGGCTTTACCATAGGAGAGAGATTGCGGGCCCAGGGTTTAGAGTATTTTTGTTCCCTAGATCTCCCCACATACCCAGGGCTAGTTAGGGAGTTCTACGGTACTGTCCATAGGGGCAATGGGGGTATAGAGGGAACCGTAGCCAGTGTCCCATTATTTATTTCCGAGGATTTCATAGCCCAAATCCTCCACCTTCCCTAAGTAGGAGTGTCACCCACACACCCCGAAGATAGGACTGAGGCCCTTACGGCCATTCTAGGGCATCCACCCCAGTCCCCAATAGATGAGGTGTCCGCCAGCTCACTGTCAGTTGAGATGCGGCTCCTCTTGAGTATCATCTCTAGGACCCTCTTCCCGAAGACTGGCCGCTTCGATTTTGTTTCTGAGAGGGACCTAGCCCTTATGTTCTACATCCTCCAGGACACCCCAATCAACTTCCCGAAACTCATTTATAGATATCTATGTGAGCCCCTAGATAGACCTAGGCTCACCCTCCCCTATGGCATGCTATACACACTTATCTTTAGGGAGGCCGAGATTCCTATTCCTGAGGGGGAACCCTCTCGCGCATTGCGATGGACAGATTGCATGCGTCCGGGAACCCTACACAGGATGGGGTTTCGTAAGGTAGAGGGAACTTGGGTTAGGAAGTCGTCTACCTCCACACATACTACCAGCCACTCCCCCAGTCCTGACCCTGATTCGGACATTCCTACCTTTCCCTCCACTTCAGTACCTTCCACTTCAGCCGGACCCTCCTCCTCCGCTCCACCCACTCAGCTGATGGAGGTCCGGATCTCTCCTGAGCAGCTCCGGGAGTTGCGACAGGACATCGTGAGGGATCTTCGGGACGACCTGCTTAGGGAGCTCCGAGGTCCAGCGACTGCTCCCTCTCCTGCACCCTCTTCTGCATTGGTTCCTTCCCTGTCAGCCGTGACCGAGATGACGGCCCATGTGCGGGAAGAAATCTACAATATCAGGAGCCTGATACAAGCCCAGTTCTCTAGCATGAGCGATGTCACGAGCACCACTCGGAAGATGCGCGATGACATCCGACATGACATGGGCACCACTAGTCAGGGGGCCGAGCGCTTGGCGAATGTGCTCATCGCCAAGCTGGACACACTTCAGCAGACTGTGACCGAGCTCGACATGACACACAGCAGGGCCACCTCGGCCATTATCAGACAGTTAGAGCACGTCGTCAATGCGGTCACCCTACTCGCGGAACGACAGCCCAGGGAAGCCGCATCCTCCTCGAGGAAGCCTTAGATCTTTTTGTATTTTGACATGTATTTTCTGCTTTACTTATTGTATTCACAAATGTATTTACATACACATCAATACAATGAGTAGACATATTCTCTTCAATTTTGTGCAATTTGATCTCTAATTGATTGCGTGTTCTACTCACTTCCTTTTTGATACGATGACAAAAAGGGGGAGAAATATGTATTAGATATGTAAAAGGAATCAATGAAAATCAATAAAAAGAAAAACTTTTAAAACACACAATAATTTGTTCTAAGTGGATTTGATACCTCGAAGCTCATTATCTCTCTGTTGGGGCTCTTAATGGAGTAATCTCCAGAATCTATTCAAGGGATATTCGGAGATTAGTTGAATCCTACTCAAGAACAAATTGATAGATTTTTCCTCTAAAAAAACTAAAAATTTAAGTTCAAAAACTTCAATGCATTAAAAGGAAATTCAGAGAATCAAAACAAAGTTGAATGCATATGTTGAGGGGGAGAATCTGAATTTTTAAGAAAGCCAAATCACTAAATATATATAAGCCAAACAATTGAGTGCATGACATGAAGGCTTATATAATTCCAAATGAAAGGGGGAGCTTTAACTCCAAAATTTATTGTTTCACACCTTTCAAGTTTGGATAAATTAAATAACCAGACACTTGAATTCATGTATAGATTTCATTTCCTTGTTTATTGAGCAATTCACTTTACATATACTCAATGTTTTGTCATCATCAAAAAGGGAGAGATTGTGGAGTGATTGATTAAAACCCTATTTGATTTTGATGAGCTCAAAGCATTTGAGTATATATTTTGTTTTCTAATGAATTCAATCGAGTGTTTCAGTGAAAATCTTGTCTAAGTGTTTCTAGATTTGGTTCAAGATATTTTGGATAAGTTAAAAAGTCAGTTTGAACCAAAGTCTGAGACTCGAGTCGACTCCGGGATATTACGAGTCGACTCCAAGCGTATCAGAAGCACTGGCACGGGCTCGAGTCGACTCCGGATCACTACGAGTCGACTCCGACTGAGAACAGACAGATGAACAGAAAGACACAATTCAAAACCTGTCAGTGAGTCGACTCCTGAAGTGCGCGAGTCGACTCCGATGCTTACCGAGTCGACTCCGGAGTAGTATGAGTCGACTCCAGGGAGTTACAGACAAAAAGTCAAAGAGCAAGTTTCGACCCTGAGAGCCGAGTCGACTCCTGAGGAACGCGAGTCGACTCCGATGGTTGGCAGGTCGACTCCAAAGAAAGCGAGAGTCGACTCTCAGTTGTATTCAAGGCAAAAGTCAGAGAGCAGTTTTCGGACACTGAGATCCGAGTCGACTCCCGCAATGCGCGAGTCGACTCCGAGACAACGCGACCCCAAAAAGACAGAAGACCAAATTGTTGTCTCTGAGAGCCGAGTCGACTCCAAGACAGCTCGAGTCGACTCCAAGGCAGCGCTACACCAAAAAGGCAGAAGACTGAGTTTCGGAAACTGAGAGCCGAGTCGACTCCGGAACAGTTCGAGTCGACTCCAAGACTGGACGAGCCAAAAGACAGAAGATCGGGAGTTCGGGCTCTGAGCGCCGAGTCGACTCCCAGAAATTCCGAGTCGACTCGAGTGGGCCAAGTTGAAAAATAGCTCTACGGATTTCAAGGGATGAGCCGACTCCAAAAATGCCAAGTCAGCTCCAGTTTTTGGCGAGTCGACTCCGGGTTAAGTCGAGTCGACTCCCAGTCGAGGAGGTCACTTTAATTCAAATCCGGAACAGTTGCCGAGCCGACTCCAGAAAAGCATGAGTCGACTCCTGTTACAGCCGAGTCGACTCCAGATCGCGCGAGTCGACTCCGACCCCAACGGACACATTGTCAGGATGTGCAGAGTGTGCAGAACGGGCAGAAAAATGTGTCTAACGGCTAGTTTCCGTGGGGGATGGCTTAAATAGCCACAGAGGACTGTAGCAAGACAGAGAAGTACCATTCCACTCAAAGAAATCAAGCATCCTTTCTCTGCAAACTGATTTCAACGGAAAAGAAGGAAGAGGGCCATTAACTCCATTCAACCGACTCTTTCCAGCATTAAAAGAAGTCTCCTCCTGCCTTCAAGTCTTCCAATTTTCAAGAGGAGACCCAAAGTTCAAGAAGCCCTTCTCTTCTCCAACTCAAACGTGTTTGAGGGCTCTTAACTTTACTCTTATTAATATCGCTGTATATCTGCTTTTTAGAAGCTTTGTTTTTCTGTTTGTCTTTGTTCTTTCCATCTTGTCCTTACTTGATTCAATCAGGGGATTGAATCAAGGGTATATAGGTTTGTTGGTGAGCCGAGGGTAAAACCAACGTGTAAGGGTTCGATTGTGATCCCGGAAAAACAATCGGGTGGTTCTAGTCGGTGAGCCTGGAAAAACCGACCGAGTTCGTTGTGACCTCGTAAAACAACAAGTTGGGTTGTGAGCTTGTAAAACAACCGGCTGTAATCCGAGGGGTTATAGTGAATTTCCAAGTGAGACTTGGGGAGTGGACGTAGGAGCAAGGATTAGCTCCGAACCACTATAAAAACATTGTGTTTGTGATTGCTTGTGTCTCTCTCTCTTACTCTCATTTTACTCACAGCACATAGCAACTAATTAATCATCTTGCAAAAGTATTAATTAGTCATCCATAAACGTTTTAATTGCTAAATTATTTTAAAACCCAATTCACCCCCCCCCCCTCTTGGGTTGTCTATCTGGGCAACAGAATGGTCTTCGTACATTGTTAGTGAATTGTCAAGTGAAAAAAGGTATAAAACAGAGGAGTGTGTACGCATATGAACTTCCACATCAATTGTGGAGCTAAACCAATTTGCTCTTACGTATTGGTGCATATTTGTTAAAAAAAGCTCATGCATATCTTCAATATCAAAAATTACAAGGTAACTAAAAATTCATTTGCCAAACATGTTAGAATATTCAGCATTCACACATAGTTAAGTATCCGTGTTTCTGTTTTTTACATAGGAACCTTTTTTTTGAGAGGATACAAAGCAAATAAATAATGAAGCAAAATTATGCACTCTTGAGAACGAAGAATAAAAAGTTGCAAAGTGAATTTTCTTTATCTGGCAAGTGAGGCATAAAAAGAAAAGTGGCATCAATCATACAGCAAAAGTACAAAATAAGAAAAGTTAGACAAAAACAACAAACAATCTACCAATACAAAATAAATTCCATAGGCTTTAAAGAAAAAAAGGAAAAAAAATCTAAATTGTGGAATATGGATGTGGGTACCAACAGTTCACTTTCATTAACACCAAATTAAGTGAATTGTTGATATAATTAGAGAAACCTCCAATTTTCACTTTCCTCACCTTACAGAAATGGCCAAACTAGGATGCAAATTGTAGAATTAACTTGCGTAAGGGATCACACTACAGAGTCCCTTTCTCTTCTAAACATAGTTCATGTCAGAGGATATTTTAAGATTTAGAACAGACCAGAATATTTTCCATTATGTTTACATTCAACCAAGACAGTAGCACAAGAGTGAAGAAGCATCAGTAAGCTTACTTTCAAGTTGGCAGCTCTCAAAATGTAGACTAGTCATGCAGTTGCATAGTTATGCACACTAAAATTTTGCTGATGCTACCAACAGTGAACTCCTTCATTCAGAAGTTATCACCCAGTCATTTTATCATGTAAACGTCTTGGCTATTTTTCAAAATCAGATTTCAGGACATCCCAGTTCCCATCGATGTCTTATGTGTGTATCTTTAAGTTTCTAAGGCATGCTGCAATCAACACCTTTAAGCACTTCACTGCAGAGGAGTGTGTATCAGCTACCTTCGTTGTCATTCAACTCGTCTATGCATGAATCCATGGTGGTGCAATTGGATTCACTTCGCTACCACATTTGAATTGAGACCATATTTCAATTTCTATTCCCACCAATTTTTCATAAATAGTGTTCATGTGGTAATAGCATTTAATGAATCTGTTGACATCTTATATGCATAGCTTTATGTTTCCAAGTCATGCAGCAATCAAACATCTTAAAACATTTCACTGCATTTACCTTGCTTTAAACCTATCAGCTATCTTCGTTATCATTCAGCTCTTCTCAAGTGATGCTGCGAGCAGAGCATCAAAAAGCAAATCAAGAAGCACTAGAGCATTACTCTTCTGTTTATCTCACTTTTTTCCCAGATGTCTAATACATGAATCCATGGTGGGTGCAATTGGTGTCACTTTGCTACAACATGTGAATTGAGCCATATTTCAATTTCTATTCCTAGCCAATTATCATTTCATAAATAGCTTGCAAGTGGTAATAGCATTTAAAGAACACAAGACAGAGAAAGCAATTATAACAGAACCCAATAGAATCAAACATATCTTCTTCTTTTTCTTCTTCTTCTTCTTCTTCTTTTGGTGGTGGTATAAGATACATTCCAAACAATTTTCTTTTAGATCAGATATATAATGATTCCAGCCTATCTAATAAAAGCTCATCATTTAAAAGTGGACTGAGATTATCCTAGATCTCTTCTCAAGGGAATTAAGTATTGAATAAACATTTAATTTGCACGCCTGGATATTAATGGTAAGTGCTTAACAGACTTATTTTGTTTCCAATGAGATTCAGAAGTATCGGAACATGAAAGCCTTAACATCTAATTTAGGTTTAATCTGGCAGGTATTTTCTGGGAACAAGAAAATTGACAAAATAATATTTTAGAAACATACCACTTCAGTTCATAGCATTGTAAGAACCAATCAGATCTCTTAAACAACTTTCGATTGTTTAAGAGACATGATTGGTTTTTTAACATATATCATTGATAAACAACAGAGCATGGGCGTTGTTATTTAACACTCCCAAACCAAAATTACTGCAGGAGAAAAATAAAAGTCCAGAAAAGAACATTTAACAAAAACACATTCTCAAAAGTTGGGAGAAAACAAACATCAACAGTACCAGAATTTGTTTTGCCAGAAAGAAAAAGGACAAATATATGTCAATACATATGACTGGGTAGCATTATGTATCAACTGATATGCAATTTTTTGAAGCAGTGTTTAAAAATACTAGGTGGATACATTTTGGTGCATGGCCTTCTTATGTAAGCATGTTCATGACATGTCAGTAAGGCCTAAAGACAGTATAAGACATACAAATAAACAGAAATGAAGGAGGTCATGCCCTGTCCTTCACAAGAAAAATCAGATATCTTTAGCAAGGATATGTTTGTGACATATCCTATTGCAGATCTTTCAGAAAAATCTAAACATTGTCCTTCACAAGAAGAAATAAGGAACATTTTTGAGATTTTCGGAAAACTGGACAAGAAAGCTACGAACATCAGATCACTTAGGGACGTTCTAATCTTCTAGGGCAAAGATCTCGTGATCCTTTATTTGAGCACCAGATCTGATGCAAAGTTACCACTTAGGAATAGCCCTAGTATAAATCATCCAGGCTCATAGATCTTCAAGGACCATGTCATATTACGCTGTGCTGGAAACTTCATGTAAATCCCCATTATGCACCATTTAAACTATCTTACACGCCAAATCACCAATGAAACAAGACCACCTAATTTATTTCTGTTTAATGCAACTAGACATTTGTTTACAATCATCCAAGTGTTGCCTAAGAATACAAACAGTGCACTTCAGTCTATGATACCGCATGATCTGAAAATCCTGACCTTCATTACCTAAAGACGGAGCGAGAGTGCAGTTGCACCATATAATGTAATAAGCTATCAAATTCTCTCAATATCGCTCCAAACCCATATTTGACATGCACATTAGATTAGGTAATTTTTTTGGCAACACTAATCACTAAGTGGATAAGAACATATGCTATATATTTTTTGTTAAAAATGAGGTCTAATAAGCTGCTTAACAACTATCCTATAATAGCTTCACATTTTGCAACAAACCTATTATATAATAAAATGTAAACGTTCATTCACATTACCTCATTGATTTTGTAGACATCAAAAACCAAGCAATGAATTAATCATATTCACTACATCAGTTACTTGTTCCCATCAACATTCTCCAGAATAATAGGAGGTTGATATGACCATTTGAAAACAGAAGAGTCTCATCTTACAGTTGCCATATAGGATATTTCAAATATATGATGAGTTTTCTCTAAGGCATCTTGTTTGACAATTTGCCACCAAAGCCAGCAAGGACAGCAGCTCATTGGTCGTCCACCTAAAACCTATTACCAATTCATCAACGCAAAGTAATGCTAGTTAACCACCAACCCCCAAGTCCCCCCAGGGCCCCCCAAAAAAGAAACACCATCCATTTGAAGGATCTTCAGCCCAAGATCTGACCATATGGCAAAGGAACATACCCAGATTTCACCATAATTTTTATGATCTACCATAAATTTGTGAAACTTCCAAATCTCCTTCTCCTGTAAGTGCAACTCCAGTAAGGTATTTAAGATAAAGGTTACCTACTGATCAATATTAACCCAGGTGCCATTTGAAATCTTTTCTAAGCCACTTTGTGGTTAACTAATTCCATCATTCAAAATTTTCTTACAGCAATTTGTAATCACAATCTGCCTTTCCTAAAACACATATTCCTTTATAGGGTTTTCTCTAAGCAAAGCTCTCCTAAGGCCAACAGAGTTTCAATCATCCTAGAATTTTGCGTTCCAATCTCATCATCCAAGAAATATCCCTTAAGCACTTCCTATATATAAAGTCTCAGACATTTTAACAATTATATGTTAGAGGAGGAGCTACAAATAATAAGTACAAAGTGATGGAAATTAACTAAGATGATATGGACATGTATAAAAAAGATCTCATTGAGCTCTAGTAAGGAAGGTGTTTTTATTTTCATTGCTAAAAGTTATAAAAAAAAAAAAGGGCGAGAGGCCCCAAGTAATATGGATGGAAGATGAGAAAAAATACACCAACAAGCTTAAATTAACATCAAATGTAGACCTGGACAGGAACGCTTCGCAAAGGCTTGATGGTCATCATATGAGTTTGTTCAAAATATTCTCCACAATAACAAAAGTACAAGCCTCCACATGAGTATATCCTAAAATATAACTAATCAACCACTTATCCTGAAAATCTCAGCTTGTTATCAGAATAAATTAACTTTCATAATAACCAATGAGCCTTACGTACTAAGGAATTAACTTTCAAAATGACCAATAGAACCATGAGAAGCTAAACCAAAATTAAAAATGGAAATTTCAGGAAAGATTTACTAGTTCAGTTTTGCAAAGCTCTAACAACAAGCCAGAGTTCATCAAAGACAAATGTTCAAGAAGAAGTCCACCGGTTGGCTAGGGCAGGAAATAGGCCAGAAGCAGCACCAATCTTGGGTGATCTTGGCCTAGATATGCAAGTAAAATGTTAAAGAAATAAATCAAGTATTTACTTCGGGCTGGGAAGGGCTTGAGGTCGTTGGCTCTAATCCAGCTTGTTATAGCCCTATGGTTGATAGTACATTCATCAATTATGGGCCACAAGCATGATACCCAAAGTTAGGAGGTTGTACAGCACATGAATAAAAACTGTTTCTCAACCCACCTATACTGACCTTCACAGAAATAGTGGCAAGTTCTTTATGACTAACATGGTGGTGTTGGCAATTAAATCTGGATCTAGTGTCACCATGTGCGCCACTTTAAGAATATGACATGATGACTACGTATTCCTATTTGTGGTTGGTCAGAAAATGCAATAGAGAAGAATGAAGGAGATTTTGGTGAAGAATTCATTCTAGAGTAGAAGAGTTGTCTGTCACCAGTTGCTACCTCAAAGGAAGCGTAAAGACTCCATTTAACTTGGATAGCATGTGTACTACAGAAAAATTGGATGTCCTGATAAAAAGCACAACATCATCAAAGAGGTTTTGTTTGTGAATGAAGAGTAATAAAAACATGATTTTACAGTAATGAAGCATGACACAGACGATGGCGAACAACAAACTCCATCCACACAGAAAGCATCAAGGTAAACAGCATCCTTTAAGGTTATGTGAGAAGAAGATAGACGACTTTAATGAGGATACCAACTTAACAAGAATTGATGCACAGGCTGCCTTCAATGAGAAGTAACTATGGAAATTATATAGGCTGAGAAGTCAATGAAATCAGAATTCAACAAGGAGAATCATGAACAGCAAAATAAATGAAGGAGACAGCATGTGAAATTACTGATTAGAAAACTGTAGTTCAAGGCAATTAAATATCCAGGTTCATGCCTTAAACTATTTTTTGTAATAAGATTAGATCAGCATCTAGCAAAAGATTATCCCTGATCGATTGGACCAGACTCGGAAATGGAGTCCTAGGATTTTGGTTTTAGAACTTAAAATGGGTCCTGATCCTTGCTAAGAACTTGGCAATGCATCATGTTTGGATTCAAAAAAACACCGTACCCAAAAACAAGTAGAGAATGTGCCAGACCAGGACTAAGACAAAAGTACCAAGCCGCACTCTAGAATGGATCAAGATCACAAGTAATCAGGAAGCCAGAGGGCTAAGTGGGATCAACTCGGCTACATGTTGACTTCTGACCCCTATTATGATATCCAAGAGGATTAATCATCCAGAGATCATAAAAAGCTCACCTGGGAAAAATGTTTTCTTCCTCCAAAACCCTAACATTAGGAAGAAGGAGCATAAATCGAGCATGAAGTGGTCATTATCCATAATCAAAGCAACTCATCACATTTCATTACATACTCCGTTAGATTTGCTAAAAGAGGAAATAGATCGAGAAAGAAATCTGGAGATGGATGGGGTTTAGGGTTGCGAAGACTCTCAACCTGGGCCTTGTCGGCGAGGTGGACGACGAGGCGAGAGACCGGGAGAGGGGACTCGTAGACGAAGGCGTGGTTGATGCACTCGGAGCGAAGGAAACGGGAGAGGACGCGGCCGTCGGCAGTGAGGCCGGCGATGGCGACGCCGATGTGGTCGTCCACCTTGAAGACCTTCTTCTGGTGGGACGACAGCTCGGAGGCCGCCTTGTTCACCGTCGCCAGCACCACGTGGGTCGCCGACCGGAGCCCGATCGCCGCCGACCCTTGCTTCACCGCCTCCATCGCGTACTCCACCTGGAACAGCCGCCCCGCCGGGCTCCATGTCGTCACGTCCGTGTCGTACTGGTTCCGGAACATCGCTCCGCCGCCTCCTACTGCGCTTTCTTCCCACTGCGAAGCTGGATGCTATATCCTTCTTCTCCTTGCTAGGGTTTTAATTTGGGGGATTTCAAGCCTCTTTAGATCTACCTAGAAATGATATAAACTTCGGCTTTTGAGCCAGGGCTTGCTCGGGTTACTTGTTTCCCAAGGTGCTCTCTATGTTCGGGTATCGGGTCGGATTGGGTCGGAATATGGATCCGAAATGACGTCTATGCGCGCTTTGTTGTTGGGTTTGGGCAAGCCCCGTGTTGTTGAGTCTCCTCTCCTCTCCTTAAAGTCCTGGCACTTGCCCTAAGTGCCGTTGCCCACCTCTTGATCCGAGATATTAGGATGATGACTAGAAATAGAGTGGTCTTCCAGATCAAGCATGTATTTAGAGAGACCAACGGGGCAGTCGACTGGGTGGCTGCCTATGCGGCTCACCACTCAGGGTACACTCTATGGTCAGAAGAGGAAGAGTTGCCACGGGCACTTCTTGAGCTTGTGTTTTTTAATTTTAGTGGGTATATTCGTACACGCACTGTGAACCAGACCCCCCCCCCCCCCCCCCAAAAAAAAAAAAGGGAATTATGTTTGCCAAAAGAACTTCAGAGAAACGTTTCCTAACTCAATTTGATTCTCTATTTTCTAATATAATGTACAGGTTCAAATTATTTCCAACCTCCTCTGCTGGTTTCACTTGCTTCTTAGAAACTTTTATGTCTGAAAAAACTACTCTCCCGCTTTCTCTTATTTGTACATTCCATCTCTCTTGTACATGCATCTTTCTTTTAATAAATTTGGTATGGGTCTCTTGAAGCTATGGGACCGGCTCAGGTTCTGGCCGTGCTTGATCCAAACTTGACATGAACAAGCTATGGGTCTCTAGAATTTAATGGCGGCATTACAGCAATCTAAAAGGTTTTGTGATTAACTTACTTTCGATTCAGATGGGACATATACTTATGAAAGCATCTGCCAGTATCAAAAACTGTAACTAAGATTATAATTAGATTATTCCATCTGTTGGCTCTCGGTATTGTAGGCTGTTGTTTCAATAAGTTATTAAAACTCCTGTGAAGAAAATAATTTTCATACTTCCCTGTTGGACCAACGTTAAGGCTTACATTTGCAGATAGTTAAACTTTTATAACCAAAAGGTTCAAACATTACATGTTGGATTCCCAAATTTACTTAAACTGTAACTAAGTTTATTTTCTTAGAAGGTGTTGATGGGTTAATTGTGTGGATGTAGCTGACCTCGGATAAGAAAAACAAATACTGGTTATCCAATGCATGTTAAAGAATAAAGCATCAAAATGGACCCACGCAAGAACTTGAAGGAAGTGAGTGAAAGGCTGGGGTGGCAACAAAGGGCACAAACCCTTGCCTAATGATGAGAATACTATGAAACAATATTGCGGCCCAAAGAAAAAATCATAGGGCAGGACAGGTAATGGAAAAGAAAAGCAAGTTTCAAGGAATGGGATATGTCCTCTTCTCTTGGAGTGAGGCCCCGGGTTTCATTCTTAGGTGGTGGCACATAACCACCCTATTTGTCAAAAAGAAAATGGAAGGCCGGACTATGGGTCAGATTGAAGATTTTAAAGGATCTAGTTATGAAATTGAAAGAAATCTGGGTGCAGACCATCCCTTGGTTCGGGATATAGGGATGATGTGCGGGGTTGGGGTGGCCGTCCAAGCCAAACATGTATTCCGAGAAACCAACGGGGCGGCCGATTGGGTGGCTGCCTTTGCGGCTCATCAATCAGGGTACACCCTTTAAGTGGGGGAGAGGGAGCTGCCACTGGCACTCCGTGAGTTAGTGTTTTTTGACTTTATTGGATGTATTCGTACACGTATTGTATGAAAACCAGTTTTCAGCAAAAAAAAAAAAAAAAAAACTTGGCTGCATCAAAGAAGAAGATAACCTTGAAAGCAGTCACTAGAAACTTGGAGGGCCCAAAGAGGGAAATGGAATCTTAATTTCAACTGGAATGAAAACAACAAGGACTAAAGTTAGATCCTATGTGATAAATAAAATAGCAACAAGCCTTTGTACGCAATGAAAATGATGATGCACCATCCTTTGTTTGCTCCAAAGCCAACGAATGATTCACGTAAGGTCTGTTACAGTCTTGATTAAACAGACAGATGTAGTAAGGCATTCTACAGTTTATTATAAATACTGTGAGAAAAACTGGTCTATTCGGAAGAGTGCCCTGACACCTCAACTAGGTGTCAAAACAAAGCAAATCTTAATTGTATCCAGTCATATTTTGAATTAGTCTAGAAGGAGATTAGTTTGGCACTTTATATTAAAAGAAATCTTAGAAGACCTCCAAGTTTTCCTAAACCAACCAAAGTTTGAAGATGTATGATGATCTGGTTGAAGCGACTAGGTAGGAGAAGAATTTCTGGGTACATAACGATGAAAATGGGCAAGAGTAGCAGCACTGTTTTGGCGAATGGAACTGTGATTTGGACTGTTAAATTGAGCCACACTCAGGCTTGGTCGTCTATTAGTTGATTAGACTTAACCCTATTATTTAATGGTTGGACCTGACTAGGGTATTCGGTTGAGGCGCCACACGCCTGCCGAAGAACCTAGGGCAAAATCATCACTAGAAGTTGCTTGGTGAAGCAATTGGTTAAGAACCTACCAATAGGTGCATATGGGTTAGCCGAGCCACACTCGGGCCTATATACGTTCTATTGGGTTCTAGTGCCCACTAAAGAATTAGGAGTAATTTTTCGAATTGGAGATAGAGGCTACCAATTTGTATAAAATAGTGGGAGTACCTTTAGACTATTGTCCAAGTCTAATTGAGTTTAGTCAATTCATATACTAATAGCCAATTTTTTTTATGCAGAAATGGCCACTAATTTGTCACTTCGCTCATTGTTGGACAATGACAAGTTGACTGGTCCAAATTTCAATAATTGGCATAAAAAACTGAAAATAGTGCTAGAGCATGAGAGGATCCTTTATGTGATAACGGATCAAGCACCTGAGCAGCCCGCTGCTAATGCATCAAGATCGGCCAGAGACACTTATCGGAAGTGGCTCAGTGACCGGATCACTGTTCGATGCATCATGTTGGCAGCAATGAGTGATGAGTTTGGTAGGCATTTTGAGAATACACAGTCGGAAGATATCATTCAAGTGTTGAATGAATCATTCGGCGTTCCTGACGACGTTGAGAGGCACAAAACTAGTTGTGCCATCTTCAGCGCCCAAATGAAAGATTGGACCTCGGTAACTGATCATGTACTGTACATGATTGAGTTGATCGAGCGTCTAAGATCTCTTGGCTTTCTCCTTCATGATCAATTGGGGAAAGATGCCATACTAAACTCATTGCCTGGATCATACCGTCCTTTTCTCACTCATTTTCGTATGACGAAACCTGTAGTGAATTATCACCAATTATTGGGGTTACTACAGACATTTGAGAATGATCACCAACTTCTTAAGAAGACGGTGAACTTAGTGGGAGGTTCATCCAGGGGTCGCCCCTTTAAGAAAGAAAAAAAGAAAAATAAAATCCAAAAGAAACAGGTGCACCATGCTCAGCCTAGTCAGAAAAAGAATAAAAAGGCTGATCAGAGCAAGGCGAAGTGCTTCTTCTGCAAGAAGCAAGGACATTGGAAGAGGAACTGTCCTTTTTATATTGCATCCCTCGATCCGAACCGGCCTAAAAAAAGTGGGCAATCAGTTGCCAATCAAGGTACTTATATGATAACACCTTGCAATTTTTCTATTTGTGATAATTCAACCTGGGTATTGGATACCGGTAGTCCTTTTAATATTTGCAATTCGTTGCAGAGGCTACAAGTCAGTGAGAGGTTTGAAGAAGGAGAAAGGTTCCTGAATGTTGGAGATGGAAGATCAGTTCCAGTTCCAGCTTTAGGAATTCTTAAACTTGAATTCAACTCTCATGTAAATGTCCTTAGTGATTGTCACTATTGTCCAAGTTTTTTATTGAATGTCATTTCTGTAGGCCTTTTGGCCAAAAAATGGTTATGAAATATCAATAAAAAAGGATTATTGCAATATCATTTGGAATGGTGCTGCTGTAATAAATGGAACTTTGAGTAATGGCATTTATATTTGGTCACAGCCTGTTCATGTAATATACAAGTCCAATAAGCGCCATAGAATAGATAATATCACGGATGTCTACCTTTGGCATCATAGGCTAGGACATATTAACAAGAACAGGATTAACAGGTTAAGTAAAGAGGGAATCCTCGATGTTAATGATTGTGAATCATTGACAACCTGTGAATCATGCCTTCTTGGTAAAATGACCAAATCATCTTTTACCGGAAAAGGTGAACGAGCCAGTGACTTATTGACCCTTGTACATTCTGATGTATGTGGGCCAATGAGCACAAATGCTAGAGGTGGGTATTCATATTTCATTACGTTTACAGACGACCTTTCTAGGTATGGTTATGTCTATTTAATGAGACATAAATCTGAATCATTTGAAATGTTCAAATTATATCGTAATGAAGTAGAAAAACAAACTGGAAAGAGCATTAAAACTCTTCGATCAGATCGAGAAGGTGATACCTCACCAGTGAGTTTTTGACATATCTAGGAAAAAAATGGAATTCTCTCTCAATGGACTCCTCCTGGTACACCACAGTATAACGGTGTATCAGAAAGGAGAAATCGAACTCTGTTAGACATGGTTCGATCCATGATGGGGTTTGCTGATCTACCCATATCCTTTTGGGGATATGCTCTTGAGTCAGCCTGAAGGGAAAATATCCCGCAAAATCCGATAAAATCGGATGCCAGGTCAGAAAATCAGTTTTAAAATTTTATCTATTTATTTATAACAGGTATAAATAAATAACATAACTATATTATGTTTACCATACCTCGATCCCGCAGCGGAAGATGGTCAAGGTACTCAGGAACAGAATCTGGTACAGGGCCAAGTGCTGGATCAGATACTGGATCAGATGCTAGATCTGGTACTGGATCGGAAACTGGATCTGGTGCCGGATCTGGTACTGATGGATCTGGTGCTATGCAAGGCCCAGATGTACGGACCCTCTACTTCACACGCACGCCAAGAAATGCAGGAAGGTAGGATGATGTCTGTATAGTGCAAAAACCCTTTTGCAAATAAGCCCCTGGAAGAAAAGAATTTCAAAAATTCTTTCTTCCTTTTTTTTTTTTCTTTTCTTTTCTTTTCCTCTTTCTTCCCGTTTCCTTTTTCCCTTTTTAAGGCTACTCAAAAGAACATGAATCTCCCCTCTCCCCACATCAAATTTCTCACTCAGAATGAAGAGAAAGCTAGCCTATTTATAGGCAAAGACAAGGCTGAACCAGGGAAGAGAAAACGGCAAAAGGGAAGAGTGAACGCCAAACGTTTCATGATTTTATTGAATTTTTTGAACCGTTTGATTTCAATTAAATCAGTCCTATGTTAAAGAGGTTTCAAAACCGAAGAGACACGTCTCTTCGGATCTTCAAATGGTAGCCGAAAGAGGGAAGATCAAGCGCCCTCCGATGTGCTCGGAAGAAGAAGGAAAAACGCGGTCCACGGGAGATGTTTTGCAGAGAAATCGGTCCATGGACCGAGGAAGAAACCAGAACAAACCGTGTCATTCAATTTGAGGGGCAAAAACGTAAATTTCCAGACTTGACTTAAATGGGTTAATTCAAATGGGCTGAATCAAATGGGCTTGGGTCCATTATTGGTTCTAAACCAAATTGAAGACCAATTTGAAAGATTTTGGATCCGGAAAAATTCCACATGAATCTGATTCATGTGAACTCCAATTAGTTCAATTTTCGGATCAATCCAAGTCACACTTGGACTAGAATAAATATGGAATAAATTCTAATAAAATCATCATGAAGCCCAATTACATTCATTTGAATCCAATTCAAAAACAAACTCAACAAATGAGTCCAAATCAATTTCAATTACATTAATTGAAACTTGATTAAGCCAGAATACAGACATAATTAAATACACATCCATGAAATTCAGTATGTACCTCATATTCAGTGCTAGCTGAACATAGACAAAATCAAATCTCAAATGATCCACAATTTAATTCTCAATTAAATTGGATCAAGTCCTTCCTACTTAACTTGACTTATGTGCGTGACTCCGATAGGTTCGAACACTAAGCCGGTAGTACATGGACTACTCCATACACTAATCGAGGTGACCATCTAGCAATGATACCCGACGTCCGGATAGGTCGAATATGCAAAGCAACATTCAAGAACCTAGACGTATGGTTGTTGCATAATTCATCCCTATGACCTTCGATGCTCAAGATGACCTCAGAGTGGACTGTCGACCTCTGGGTCCGGTCATCCATAGTGTATTTCAAATAATCAAATCAAGTGACCTATCACTTGGTTTACCCTGGCCAAGGTTTTACTGAATTGAAATACAGTGAGACATCAACTCCTAAAATCTGGAGCGGTCAATCCCATCTTGACTCATACACAGACTTCGCGAGTACTTGACTGCACCCAGCATCCTTCCGATCCCTGAATTAGAAATTCAGGTCATCCAGTGCTTAAGTACAGTGAGTTGCTTGCAAGTCACCGTGACAGTCTCAGGTCTAAGGGGTACTTATGCCCATACGTTTTACGAGCTAACTCCCGACAGTGGAGTGCTACGCAGGTGAGTCACTATTCAGTGACGATGTATTCCTACATCTCACCTGTATGCCATACAGTGTCTCCACATTCCTTGGTTTAAGAGGACAACCAACTAAATGGCACACAACGACCTATACTTGACATAGCTATCGTCCAATTGATAGCTCGTCATTTGGTCGCGAACTGGTTTAAGGACTAAATGATAAAACCTCTTTTATCCACTAAATTAGTCCTAAGGACTTCATCACAATACACAGGAGTTCAATTTGAAGATGCAACACTTGTGATGAATAGAAAATTGCCAGAATAAATTTTTATTCATTTTAATAAAACATATACATAATTCAATTTCTTACAATTAAAAAATTGGCTTTGGGACACAATTTCCAACAACTCCCACTTGAACTAAAGCCAATTTGTACAGTATCTAATACCCATCTTCGATTTGTGATAATCGAACTCCTTTACAGAAAGGGCTTTAGTGAATGGGTCAGCTAGGTTCTCCTTTCCATCGATCTTTTGAAGATTGACGTCACCTCGTTCCACGATCTCTCGTACAAGGTGGTAGCGACGCAGAATGTGCTTGGTTCTATGGTGGGACTTTGGCTCCTTTGCTTGTGCAATGGCTCCAGTATTGTCACAATACAAAAGAACTGGACCATTGATTGAGGGAGCAACACCAAGTTGATTTACAAACTTCTTGATCCAAACAGCTTCCTTTGCCGCATCTGATGCAGCAACATACTCTGCTTCGCATACGGAATCGGCTACTGAATGCTGCTTGGAACTTTTCCAGCAGACTGCTCCTCCATTCAGGGTAAACACAAATCCTGACATACTCTTACTGTCATCATGGTCTGACTGAAAACTAGAGTCTGTAAATCCCATAAGTTTTAAGTCAGATTCTCCATAGATTAACCATTGGTCCTTAGTATTTCTTAAATACTTAAGGATGGTTTTCACCACCTTCCAATGGTTCTCACCCGGATCAGACTGATACCTACTTGCTACTGCTAGTGAGTAAGCAACATCCGGTCTTGTACATGTCATGGCGTACATAATAGAACCTACTGCAGAAGCATATGGGATTCTACTCATACGCTCTCTCTCTTCGGAAGTTGTCGGACAATCTTTCTTAGAGAGAGAAATTCCTTGGCCTATCGGAAGATAGCCCTTCTTGGAATTCTCCATGTTGAACCGCTTCAACATAGTGTTGATGTACGTGGATTGGGATAATCCAAGCAACCTCTTAGACCTATCTCTATAGATTTTCATCCCTAGGATGTAGGATGCTTCTCCCAGATCCTTCATGGAGAATTGTGATGACAGCCAGAGTTTCACATTTTGTAATGCAGGAATGTCATTCCCAATTAAGAGAATGTCATCCACATATAAGACAAGGAATATGATCACTGAACCGTTAACCCACTTGTAAACACAAGGTTCTTCTTCGTTCTTAACGAAGCCATACGTTTTGATAGTTTTATCGAAACGTATGTTCCAACTTCGAGAAGCTTGCTTAAGTCCATAAATGGACTTTTGTAGCTTGCATACTTTGGACTCGTCTGTGGATATGAAACCCTCAGGTTGTATCATATACACCTCTTCTTCTAGCTCTCCATTTAGAAAAGCTGTTTTCACATCCATTTGCCAGATTTCATAATCCATATATGCTGCTATAGCTAGCATGATCCGAATAGATTTTAGCATTGCCACAGGGGAAAAAGTCTCGTCATAATCGATACCATAACGTTGACGATACCCCTTGGCAACCAGACGGGCTTTATAGGTCTCCACCTTTCCGTCTGCGCCTCTCTTTCTTTTGAAGATCCATTTGCACCCTATGGGTTTTATCCCTTTGGGTGGATCAACTAGTGTCCATACACTATTGATTTCCATGGACTCCATTTCGGATTTCATGGCATTAAGCCACAACTCGGAGTCAGACCTCTGCATAGCATCCATATAGGTGATCGGATCCTCATTGTTCTCATCGAGCTCAATAGGATCCGTGTCATGGACCAAGAAACCGTAGTATCTATCCACTTGACGCGGCACTCTACCGGATCGCCTTAATGGTGCTTCTACATTGGGCTCCGGGTTTGATCTAATCAAAACCGATTCTGTGGGTTCAGTAGATTGTGTTAAATCTTCCACCTGCTGAACTTCACTAAGTTCAACCTTAGAGGCAACAATTCCTTCACCAAGGAATTCCTTTTCCAAAAATGTTGCCTTAAGTCCTACGAACACCTTTTGTTCATTAGGAAGGTAAAAGTAATAACCCCTAGTTTGCTTGGGGTACCCTACAAAATAACACTTATCGGACCTAGGACCAAGTTTGTCAGTTTGAGAACGTTTAACATAAGCCGGACATCCCCAAACCCTAAGGTATGAAAGTGTCGGCTTACGCCCAGTCCATATCTCATATGGAGTCTTCTCAACAGACTTACTTGGAACCTTATTTAGTATTATACACGCAGACTCTAAAGCATAACCCCAAAAAAATAGAGGCAGACTAGTAAACCCCATCATGGATCGAACCATGTCTAACAAAGTTCGATTCCTCCTTTCGGATACACCATTATGCTGAGGTGTTCCTGGAGGGGTCCATTGTGAGAGAATCCCATTCTCCTCTAGATAAGTCAAGAAATCACCGGAAAGGTATTCTCCTCCTCGGTCTGACCGAAGGATCTTAATACTCTTTCCAGTCTGTTTTTCTACTTCATTACGAAATCGTTTGAACATTTCAAATGATTCCGACTTATGCTTCATCAGATAGACATACCCATACCTGGATAGGTCATCTGTGAAGGTTATGAAGTAGGCATAATCACCTTTGGCACTTACGTTCATAGGTCCACATACATCAGTATGTATGAGGTCAAGAACATCGCTGGCTCGTTCACCCTTTCCAGAAAAAGGTGACTTGGTCATTTTACCCAGAAGACAGGATTCACAAGTTGGCAATGATTCACAATCATTGATTTCTAAAATACCCTGTTGGGCTAACCTGTTTATCCTGTTTTTATTTATGTGACCTAACCGGCAATGCCATAAATAGGCTTCATTGACATTATCTAACTTAGGGCGTTTATTAGAGGTGTACATTACATTCACAGGCAGTGATAGAGTATAAATGCCATATTTCAATTGTCCACGAAAAATTTTAATACCATTCAAAATGATATCACAAAAATTTTCTTTTATTGATAAACAATAACCATTTTTGGCCAAAAGGCCTACAGAGATGACATTCATTAAAAATGTTGGACAATAATGACAATCATCTAATATGACTACTCTAGATTCAAAAACAAGCTGAATGACTCCTAAAGCTAGGACTGGAACTGATCTTCCATCTCCAACGTTCAGGAATCTCTCGTCATTCTTGAATCTTCTACTAACTTGAAGTCCCTGCAACGAATTACAAATATTAATTGGACTTCCGGTATCCAATACCCAAGTGGTAGAATCATAAATTGAAAAATTACAAGGTGTTATCATATAATTACCTTGTGTAGCAACTGTTTGCTGCTTTTTCTTCTTAGGCCTGTTTGGATCAAGGGACGCTATGTAAGCCGGACAGTTCCGCTTCCAATGACCCATCTTCTTACAGAAGAAGCACTCTGCATTGCTCTTATCGGCTTTACGCTTCTTAGTCTGGCTGGGCTTAGAGACCCCAGCACGAGCTTTCTGCACCTTCTTCTTCTTTCCTTTCTTAAAGGAAGAAAGTCCTGCAGAAGTCCCACCTACCACATTCACCGACTCCTTTTTGAGTTGGTGATCCTTCTCATAGGTCTGCAGTAATCCTAGCAAACCATGATAGGATACTTCAGGTTTAGTCATTCTATAATGACTAAGGAAGGTCAGGTAGGACTTAGGAAGTGAATTCAAAATGGCATCCTTGCCCAATTGCTCATGCAAAGGAAAGCCAAGTTTACTTAGGCGATCAATTTGTTCGACCATGTACAATACATGATCGGTGACCGATGCCCCTTCCCTCATGCGGGCATTGAATATAGCGCAGGAGGTCTTATGTCGTTCAACATCATCAGGTGTACCGAAAGACTCCTTCAACATTTGAAGGATTTCCACTGGCTGCGCTTCCTCGAATTTACGACTAAACTCGTCATTCATCGAGGCCCTCATGATGCAACGCACTGTAGTGCGATCGTTGAGCCACTTCTGATAAGCGTCTCTGATTGCACGTGGTGCATTGGCTGCAGGTTCCTCAGGTGCAGGATCCGATATCACATACAGGATCCGCTCATGCTCCAATACTATTTTCATCTTTCGATACCAGCTATCGAAGTTAGGTCCATTAAGCTTATCATTGTCTAATAGTGTTCGGAGGGACAATGAGTTAGCCATATCTGAAAAATAAAGGAAAAACCCAACTAATCAGTATATGATTTATTTAATCCTAAAGACTTGGACTTTAGTCTAAAGTTTTCTCCCACTATTTTAATCGAATTAATAGCCTCTACCTTTAATTCGAGGAATTACTTTAATTCCTTAGCGGGTACTAGAATCCACATGGACTGTATACAGGCCCGAGGAAAGCTCGGCCAACCCATATGCATCTAAGGGTAGGTACATTACCAATTATTTCTCTAAATAATTTCTAGTATTTTATTTTGCCCCAGGTGGTAATCAGTAGGCGGAGGCCTCCACTGAAAATCCTGGTCAGATCCAACCATTAATGAACTAACTCGATGACACTTCCTAATGTATGATCAGGCCCGAGGAAAGCTCGGCCAACCTAATCACAATCAGATAGCTCAAAGAGCTATCATATAATGAAGGATAATTCCAATATTCAGATGAACACCAGACGGAAGCGTCCTGCATGTCCAACTGAAATACTGGACCAATTATCATCCATTTTAATGGGAGGCTATGACCTAGTTATCTATATAACTATATCATTTTAAGGACCTAATAATTTAGAGGATTTTAGAGAGACCGATAATTCTATATCCTCCCACTGACTGCACTGAGTCATATAGAGGACATAGAATTTCATTGGTCTATGGACATCTAAATCAGTCATACTGATTTCCTTATTGACATGGGTGAGTACCAAGTCTCAAGATATCTAAATCAAAGCTTGAACGACCACATTGGCCAGGTAAGAGAGATCACGGGAGGGTTCCGCCATTAACCGTCTTTCCTAGACACCAACAGAGTTGGCCAGGAAAGAGGTAGCCCCAATTAAAAACCATGATCAAATGCCGACTTACCTTAGACACCAATTGGTTTATCAAGTTGATTTAGGTTATCCTTGGGAACTCGGGCTCGACCACTAAGCCACAATCAGATCCAATTGAAATGTTTGGATATGATAAACTACAACTATTGAGTTTGATCATTTTATAAACCTTGATTTAGTCTAGTTCAACTATTGATTAGATTAAATCATGTTTCTTAAGTTAGTCCATTTCAATTTGATTTCATGATTAGGTCTAACCTAGTCAACTAATCTGATTGTGCTAACCCATCCCCAAATCCCATGTTCAAATTTAAATTTTAATTCAAATTTCAAATTTTGAATTTTAAATCTTTATTTGAAATTCAAATTTTAAATTTTAAATTCAACATTTAATTCTTTATTAAATGTATTATGATCATGGATTCAAGGTGTCAATTTATTCCAAATATAAACAATTTATATTTAAACTTTGTGGTCATAATAAATTTAAAACTGAAAATTCATAAACATCAATTATGCATAATTTCACAAAAATAAACTATTTATTTTATGATACAAATTAATCTCAATTTTGTGCTAGGACAACCTTTTCACTATAAGGGGTTAACCTTATAGCAGGACAACCTTATAATTCAGCACAAGATTGATATTTTATCAATAAATCTAGATCTAATCTAAATTTAAAAATTAAATCATGCATAATTCTAGATATTATAGGCCAATTCCATCGGCCAACCTGGCTCTGATGCCAGTTGAAGGGAAAATATCCCGCAAAATCCGATAAAATCGGATGCCAGGTCAGAAAATCAGTTTTAAAATTTTATCTATTTATTTATAACAGGTATAAATAAATAACATAACTATATTATGTTTACCATACCTCGATCCCGCAGCGGAAGATGGTCAAGGTACTCAGGAACAGAATCTGGTACAGGGCCAAGTGCTGGATCAGATACTGGATCAGATGCTAGATCTGGTACTGGATCGGAAACTGGATCTGGATCTGGATCTGGTGCCGGATCTGGTACTGATGGATCTGGTGCTATGCAAGGCCCAGATGTACGGACCCTCTACTTCACACGCACGCCAAGAAATGCAGGAAGGTAGGATGATGTCTGTATAGTGCAAAAACCCTTTTGCAAATAAGCCCCTGGAAAAAAAGAATTTCAAAAATTCTTTCTTCCTTTTTTTTTTCTTTTCTTTTCTTTTCCTCTTTCTTCCCGTTTCCTTTTTTCCTTTTTAAGGCTACTCAAAAGAACATGAATCTCCCCTCTCCCCACATCAAATTTCTCACTCAGAATGAAGAGAAAGCTAGCCTATTTATAGGCAAAGACAAGGCTGAACCAGGGAAGAGAAAACGGCAAAAGGGAAGAGTGAACGCCAAACGTTTCATGATTTTATTGAATTTTTTGAACCGTTTGATTTCAATTAAATCAGTCCTATGTTAAAGAGGTTTCAAAACCGAAGAGACACGTCTCTTCGGATCTTCAAATGGTAGCCGAAAGAGGGAAGATCAAGCGCCCTCCGATGTGCTCGGAAGAAGAAGGAAAAACGCGGTCCACGGGAGATGTTTTGCAGAGAAATCGGTCCATGGACCGAGGAAGAAACCAGAACAAACCGTGTCATTCAATTTGAGGGGCAAAAACGTAAATTTCCAGACTTGACTTAAATGGGTTAATTCAAATGGGCTGAATCAAATGGGCTTGGGTCCATTATTGGTTCTAAACCAAATTGAAGACCAATTTGAAAGATTTTGGATCCGGAAAAATTCCACATGAATCTGATTCATGTGAACTCCAATTAGTTCAATTTTCGGATCAATCCAAGTCACACTTGGACTAGAATAAATATGGAATAAATTCTAATAAAATCATCATGAAGCCCAATTACATTCATTTGAATCCAATTCAAAAACAAACTCAACAAATGAGTCCAAATCAATTTCAATTACATTAATTGAAACTTGATTAAGCCAGAATACAGACATAATTAAATACACATCCATAAAATTCAGTATGTACCTCATATTCAGTGCTAGCTGAACATAGACAAAATCAAATCTCAAATGATCCACAATTTAATTCTCAATTAAATTGGATCAAGTCCTTCCTACTTAACTTGACTTATGTGCGTGACTCCGATAGGTTCGAACACTAAGCCGGTAGTACATGGACTACTCCATACACTAATCGAGGTGACCATCTAGCAATGATATCCGACGTCCGGATAGGTCGAATATGCAAAGCAACATTCAAGAACCTAGACGTATGGTTGTTGCATAATTCATCCCTATGACCTTCGATGCTCAAGATGACCTCAGAGTGGACTGTCGACCTCTGGGTCCGGTCATCCATAGTGTATTTCAAATAATCAAATCAAGTGACCTATCACTTGGTTTACCCTGGCCAAGATTTTACTGAATTGAAATACAGTGAGACATCAACTCCTAAAATCTGGAGCGGTCAATCCCATCTTGACTCATACACAGACTTCGCGAGTACTTGACTGCATCCAGCATCCTTCCGATCCCTGAATTAGAAATTCAGGTCATCCAGTGCTTAAGTACAGTGAGTTACTTGCAAGTCACCGTGACAGTCTCAGGTCTAAGGGGTACTTATGCCCATACGTTTTACGAGCTAACTCCCGACAGTGGAGTGCTACGCAGGTGAGTCACTATTCAGTGACGATGTATTCCTACATCTCACCTGTATGCCATACAGTGTCTCCACATTCCTTGGTTTAAGAGGACAACCAACTAAATGGCACACAACGACCTATACTTGACATAGCTATCGTCCAATTGACAGCTCGTCATTTGGTCGCGAACTGGTTTAAGGACTAAATGATAAAACCTCTTTTATCCACTAAATTAGTCCTAAGGACTTCATCACAATACACAGGAGTTCAATTTGAAGATGCAACACTTGTGATGAATAGAAAATTGCCAGAATAAATTTTTATTCATTTTAATAAAACATATACATAATTCAATTTCTTACAATTAAAAAATTGGCTTTGGGACACAATTCCCAACACAGCCTGCTACATTCTAAATAAGGTTCCAAGTAAGTCTGTAAATAAAACACCACAGGAGATGTGGACTGGACGTAAGCCGATGCTCTCTCACCTTAGGGTTTGGGGGTGTCCAGCGTACGTCAAATGTTTGAAGACAGACAAACTTGAACCCAAGTCTGACAAATGTTTCTTTGTTGGTTATCCTAAAGAAACTAAAGGATATTACTTCTACTTTGCTAAAGAAAAAAGTTGTTCGTAAGCAATAGAGCTGTTTTTCTAAAGAAAGAATTCCTTAGTGAAGGAACTAAAAGCCTTAATGTTGAGCTTAGGGAAGTTCAACATGTAGAAGATCTGATACCATCCACTGAACCAGTTGAGTCAGATTTGATTAGATCAGATCCAGAACCCATCTTAGATGCACCATTAAGGCGATCAGGTAGAGTACCACGTCAATCGGACAGATACTATGGTTTCTTGGTCCGGGACGGGGATCCTATCGAACTTGATGAAAATGATGAGGATCCGATCACATATATGGATGCAATGCAGAGGTATGACTTTGATAAATGGCTTGGAGCCATGCAATCCGAAATGAAATCCATGAAGGTCAATGATGTATGGACATTAGTTGACCCACCCGAAGGAATTAAACCCATAGGGTGTAAGTGGATATTCAAAAGGAAACGGGGTGCAGACGGAAAGGTAGAGACCTATAAAGCCCGTCTGGTTGCCAAGGGATATCGTCAATGTTATGGTATTGACTATGACGATACATTTTCTCCTATGGCAATGCTCAAGTCCATTCAGATTGTGCTTGCGATAGCAGCACATTTAGACTATGAAATCTGGCAAATGGATGTAAAGACCGCATTTCTAAATGGAGATTTAGAAGAGGAGGTATATATGATACAACCTGAAGGTTTTACATCTACAGATGAGTCTAAGGTGTGCAAGCTACAAAGGTCCATTTATGGATTAAAGCAAGCTTCACGGAGTTGGAATATACGTTTTGATAAGGTAATCAAAACATATGGCTTCATTAAGAATGAAGAGGAACCTTGCATTTATAAATGGGCAAATGGTTCAGTTATTATATTTCTTATTTTGTATGTGGATGACATTCTTTTAATCGGGAATGACATTTCTGCATTACAAGGAATAAAGATATGGCTATCATCTCAATTTGCCATGAAGGATTTGGGAGAAGCATCTTACATCCTAGGGATGAAGATCTATAGAGATAGATCTAAAAGATTGCTTGGATTATCCCAAGCCACATACATTGATACTATACTGAAAAGGTTCAGTATGATTAATTCCAAGAAAGGCTATCTTCCAATGGGCCATGGAATTAACCTCTCTAAAAGGGATTGTCCGACAACCTCTCAAAAAAAAAGAAAGTATGGATAGAATTTCATATGCTTCGGTAGTGGGATCTATAATGTATGCCATGACATGTACTAGACTAGACGTGGCATACTCACTAGGAGTAGTGAGCAGATACCAGTCTGATCCAGATAGCAACTACTGGAAGGTTGTAAAAACTATCCTTAAGTATTTGAGAAATACTAAAGATCAGTGGCTTGTCTATGGTGATTCTGACTTAAAACTTGAGGGATATACCGATTCAAGTTTTCAGTCAGATCAAGATGATAGCAAGAGCGTGTCAGGATATATCTTCACTCTTAAGGGTGGGGCCATCTGCTGGAAGAGTTCCAAGCAGTATACAGTGGCAGATTCTACATGTGAAGCAGAATACATTGCAGCATCTGATGCAGCCAAGGAAGCCGTATGGTTGCGCAAGTTCATCACCGAGCTGGGAGTGGAACCTTCCATTGATGGTCCAGTTCCTATATTTTGTGATAACACTGGAGCCATAGCTCAGGCAAAGGAACCTAAAGCACATCAGCGGACCAAGCATATTCTGCGACGCTATCACCTGGTTCGAGAGATTATAGAACAAGGTGATATCGATCTTCAGAAGATTGACACAAAAGAAAATCAAGCTGACCCATTTACCAAAGTTCTCGGCATTAAAGAGTTCAACGAACACAAGTCGAAGATGGGTATTAGATACTGTGCCGATTAGCTTTAGGCTAAGTGGGAGTTGTTGGGAATTGTATCCTAAATGTCAATCGTCAGCATATTAATGATTGAATTTTGTAAATGAATTGACAAATTAATAAAGTATTATTTGGCATTATTCATCATTTCATCTTCAAATGAACTCTTATATGATGAAGTCCTTAGGACTTATGTTATGATAAAGGAGGATTTATCTTTGAGTCCTTAAACTTGTTCGTGACCAAATGATATGTTGTTACTAGGACGACAACATTATCGTCGTTGTGTGACATATACGTTAGTTGTCCTCTTAACCAAGGAGTGTGGAAACACTGGTATGCCATACAGGTGAAGTGTAGGAGTACATTTCACTGAACGTGACCAATTCCGAAAGGCTCTACTGTCAAGCAATGTTCTGAGTGGATATGGGTATAAGTTTGCCCTCTGACCTGAGATCGCAACCTGTGACTAGCAAGCAACTCACTGTACTTTGGTACCGGACTATCTGAATTTCTAATTCAGTGACGGAAGGTCACTGGGTGCAGTCAAGTACTTGCGTAGTCAGTTGTGAGTCGAGATGGAATTGACCCCTCCTGGAAACAGGAGATAATATCTTGTGATTAATTTAGCAAAACCTTGGCCAGGATAATCCCAGTGAGGAGTCACGGGATATCTAAAGTTAATCACATAATGGATGTACTAATTATAGGGTTGATAGTGAGCTCTAAGTCATCCTGGCATTAGGAGTCAAAGGGATTGAATTATACAGTAACCATAGTCCAGGGTTTCAGAATATTTGCTTCACATATATTCGGCCTATCTAGATGTCGGGCACCATTGCTAGATGGTCACATCGATTAGTATAGGAAGATATTTCTATACTACCGGCTTAGGTTCGAACCTATGAGGTCACATGCATAGAAGTTTCTAGGTTGATCAAATGGCTGATTGATGATTAAGAATCATTCAGGGATAATTTGGTCAATTCGATTGACAAATTATCCTAAGCAAAAGTTGCATTAAAATAATTATTGAATTATTGGAGGATTAATTAGCAATTAGATTGCTAATGAACTCAATTTGATTGAGTAATTGGGGTACGTAAGCAAAAACTTAAAAAGAACTACGTATGGCTTGACCCCCCTTATGAAGGGGTACGTAGGCAACCCGATCAGGTTCAACCATGGTTTAAAAAAAAAAAAAAATCAGCATGCTTAATACCGAAGAATCTAGGAATCACTTTCATACGCATCAGCCGACGGATATCATACAACAGTGGGTGTCTATCCCCCTCCATCCCTCGAACCGTATCCACTCAACTATAGTGGCCTAGTATTCGACGTTGCTATCAACAAAATAGCTAAACAAACATTGGTAATATGGCCCAGATTACTTTGACATGTCGATCTTAACACTTGTGCAAAACTTGCTCTTGCTGTAGATTTGGTCCATTCATCTAGGAATAGTGGCATACCTACCTCCGATGTGATTCCGAGAATTTTCTCCTTATCCCGCAATTCTATTAGCAGATTCGGCATCTAGAACCACACCACCACGTGCTGAAGTACATCCCTCCCTAGTATAAAGTTCAGGCACCGGGGTTGGAAGGCCAGGAGTTGGCTAGCTAAGGACCACATTCCTCTCGCTATCACCCGCAATCAAAGGGGAGGTTGAAGAGGAGAACTCGCTGTGAGAGCGACACAACCTGGATATCACTCTTTAGGTCCCTGTTGCCCAGATAGACAACCCAAGAGGGGGGGGGGGGGGGGGTGAATTGGGTTTTTAATATAATTTGGCTAATTAAAACTTTGTGGATGATTAATTAAAAACTATAGCAAGTTATTTAATTAAAGCCTAGTGATGTGAGTAATGTGCGGGGAAGAAGATGAGAGACAATGCACTACAAACACAAAGTTTTATAGTGGTTCGGAGATAACCCTTGCTCCTACGTCCACTCCCCAAGTCTCACTTGGGAATTTCACTATAACCCCCTTGGATTACAGCCGGTTGTTTTGCAAGCTCACAACCAAACTTGTTGTTTTACGAGCTCACAACGAACTCGGTCGGTTTTCCCAGGCTCACCGACTAGAACCAACCCCGATTGTTTTCCCGGGCTCACAATCAAACCCTTACACACGTTGGTTTCAACTTGGCTCACCAACCAACCTTAAACCCCTTGATTCAATCCCCCGATTGAATCAAGTAAATACAAGAGATAGAAGAAAACAGAAAATAGCTTCTCAAAAAGCAGATTTAAGACAATACAATCGTAAAGGAGTTAGAAGCCCTCAAACGCTTTTAAGCTGGTGAAGAGGTATGGCTTCTGGAACTCCGGTCTCCTCTTGAAAGAGTGGTCGACTTGAATGCAGGAGGAGGAAGCTTTGATTGTTGGGAAGAAGTTGTTGGAGCAGTAAATGCAGATCTCCCCTTTTTCGTTTAAGAGCACTTGGAGAGCTTGAAAACTTGAATGCTTGGAGTGGAATATCTGTTCTCTACCTTGCTACAGTCCTCTGTGGCTATTTATGCCAACCCCCACGGAAACTAGCCGTTACTCTGCTTTTTCTGGCCGTTCTGCACACTCTGCGCAGCCTGACAATATGACCGTTGGTGGGTTGGAGTCGACTCGCGCGATCAGGAGTCGACTCGGCTGTAGCAGGAGTCGACTCACGCTTTTCCGGAGTCGACTCGGCAACTGTTCCAAATTTGAATTAAAGTTGCCGTCTTGACTGGGAGTCGACTTGTCTTGACCTGGAGTCGACTCGCCAACTTCTGGAGTTGACCTGGCAATTTTTGGAGTCGGCTCATCCACTGAAGTCCGTGGATCCAAATTTGAATTTTGTCCACTCGAGTCGACTCGACTGTCCTGGGAGTCGACTCGAATCTCAGAGCCCGAACTCTCGATTCTCTGTCGTTTGGCTCATCCAGTCTTGGAGTCGACTCGAACCTCCTTGGAGTCGACTCGGCTCTCAGTTTCCGAAAGTTGGTCTTCTGCCTTTTGACGTGAAGCTTGTCTTGGAGTCGACTCGAGCTGTCTGTGAGTCGACTCGAATCTCAGAGGCAGTAACATGGTCTTCTGTCTGTTGATGGTCGCTCAGTCTCGGAGTCGACTCGTGTACTGCGGGAGTCGACTCGAATCTCAGAGTCCGAAAATCGTTCTCTGACTTTTTCCTTGTGTTCCTCTGAGAGTCGACTCATGCTTTCTTTGGAGTCGACCTGCCAACCATCGGAGTCGACTCGCGTTCCACTGGAGTCGACTCGAATCTCAGACCCGAAAAACTTCTTTCTGACTTTTCTTTGTGTACCTCTTGGAGTCGACTCTTACTACCCTGGAGTCGACTCGTTGAACATTGGAGTCGACTCGCGCACTTCAGGAGTCGACTCGTTGACAGGTTCTGAGATGAGGCTTTCTGTTCTTCTTTCTGTTCTCAGTCGGAGTCGACTCGTACTAGTCTGGAGTCGACTCGAGTCTCAGACATTGGTTCATGCAGACTTCTTAACTTATCCAAAATACTATGAACCAAGTCTAGAAACACTTGGACAGGTTTTTCACTGAAACACTCAATTGAATTCATTAGTAATCACAAGATATACTCAATTGCTTTGAGCTCATCAAAATCAAATGGGGTTTTAATCAATCACTCCACAATCTCCCCCTTTTTGATGATGACAAAACTTTGAGTATATGTAAAATGAATTGCTCATAAAACAATGAAGTAAAATCCATAAATGAATTCAAATGTCTGATAATTTAATTTATCCAAGTTTGAAAGGAGTGAAACATTAAATTTCGGAGTTAAAGCTCCCCCTTTCATTTGGAATTATATAAGCCTTCATATTATGCAATCAATTGTTTGGCTTATATGTCATTAATGATTTAGCTTGATTAAAATTCAGATTCTCCCCCTCAACATATGCATTCAACTATATTTTGATTTTCTGAATTTCCTCTTCATGCTTTGAAGTTTTTTTTTTGAACTGAATTTTATCTTTTTAGAGGGAAAATCTGTCAATTTGTTCTTGAGTAGGATTCAGCTAATCTCCGAATATCCCTTGAATAGATTCTGGAGATTACTCCATTAGGAGCCCCAAAAGAGAGATAATGAGCCTCGAGGTACCGAATCCACTTAGAACAAATTTGTGTGTGTTTTTAAGAGTTTATCGTTTTATTTATTTCCATTGATTTCTTTTACATATTTTTTCAATATTTCTCTCCTTTTACATATTTTACCATATTTTATACATATTTCTCCCCCTTTTTGTCATCATACCAAAAAGGAGGTAATCACACACAATCAATGGTACAATCAACAAATGGCACATCAAATGGCACATAATTGAAGATAAAATGTCTACTCATTGTATTGATATGAATGTGAACACATTTGAGCATACAATAAGTAAGGTAAAACAATACATCACACAAAAACATCTATGGCCTCCTCGAAGATGAGGCTCCCCCTCTCGAGGATGCATCTCCTCCTCTGGAGGATGTGGCTCCTCCTCTCGAGGATGTGGCTCCTCCTCTCAATCGGCTCTGCTCCATGAGGAGGGTGACTGCATCTGTCACATGTCCGAGCTGCGTGATAATAGACGTGGTGGCTCTGCTATGTGTAGTGGAGAGCTCTGTCACCGACGTCTGAAGCCCAGTCACCGATGTCTGTAGTGCGTCCAGCTTGTCGATGAGTACATTCGACAAGCGCTCGGCCCCCTCGGTGGTGGTGTGCATGTCACGACCTATCTCCTCTCGCATCTGTCGAGTGGAGCTCGTGACCTCATTCATGCTTTGAAACTGGGCCTGGACCAAACTCCGGATATTGTAGATCTCTTCCCGTACATGAGCCGTCATGTCAGTCACGGCTGTCAAGGAAGGGACCAACTGAGAAGATACGGGTGCAGGAGTGGGAGCAGGCACGGCACCTCGGAGCTCCCGAAGCAGCTCGTCCCTCAGATCTCGGACGATCTCCTGCCGCAGCTCCCGGAGCTGCTCTGGATCAATCCGAACCTCCATAGATGGTGTAGCTGAGGAGGAAGGTCCGGCAAAGGTGGTAGGAGCAGGAGGAGTGGATGGGAGGTCTGGATGGTCTGGAAGGTCTGGGTAGTCTGAATCTGGCTCAGGACTGGGTGATGGTCTGGTGGTCTGAGCAGTGAGAGTAGACTTCCTAACCCAGATCCCTTCTCTCTTCCGAAATCCCATCCTGTGCATAGTCCCCGTACACAAGCGATCAGTCCATCGCAAGGCACGAGAGGGTTCCCTCTCAGGAATGGGAATCTCGTACTGCCTAAAAAGAAGAGTGAATAACATTCCGTATGGGAGTGAGAGCCTAGGTCTATCTAGGGGCTCACACATATACCTATAAATGAGCTTTGGGAAGTTGATCGGGGTGTCCTGAAGGATATAAGACATAATAGCTAAGTCCCTCTCATTCACAAAATCAAATCTCCCTGTCTTAGGGAAGATGGACCTGGACAGAATGCTCAAAAGGATTCTCACTTCAATAGGAAGTGAGCTAGCAGATACCTCATCTAGGGGGGACTGAGGTGGATGCCCTAAGACGACCGTAAGGGCCGCAACTCTATCCTCAGGGTGTGCGGGAGCCACCCCTACTAATGGAAGGTGAAGGATATGGGCAATGAGGTCCTCTGTGACACGCAACGGGACACCTACTACCGTACCCTCGATACCTCCATCTCCCCGATGGACGGTACTGTAAAACTCTTGAACTAGGCCAGGATAGGTGGGAAGGTCCAAGGTGAGGAAGTACTCTATGCCCTGGGCTCTAAGCCTATCGCCTATGGTGAACCCCTCCTGGGAGAGATAGTCGAAATCGACAAACCTCCCGGAGGTGACGGCCTTCCCGGCCAACGGCCTAACGAGAACCACCCTAGGCGGGGAACGATCCGGAGGTGGTTGCCTCGCGGGATCGTGCCGCACCTTGGAGCGTCGCTCGGGACCGGCCTCGGGACGGGACCTCTTCCTAACAACGGTCTTACGAGGCATCTTGACTTAAACGGGAAGAAAAATACCTAGAGGACGGTGAAGAACCGACAGAGGAAGCTCGGGACGGACCGGAAATGACCTAGGAATGGACGGAACCTCAATGTCCGGCGAAGAATCGACGGGAAAAGGGCTTGGAGACGATCGGGGATGACCTAGGAGTCGGCTCTAGGGCTTTGTGAACAGTGGCGGCTTGAGGAAAAGTGTTTGCGAAACGACAAACCTAGGGTTAAAAAGTCGGATCCCGACTGCGAGTCGACTCCCCTGAGTCGCGAGTCGACTCGACCTCGAGTCGACTCCAGAATATGCGCGAGTCGACTCTCTGTTAGCGCATATAGACTTCGAGTCGACTCCCGACAGTGTGCGAGTCGACTCCCCCTCAGCTGCCATCTTTGCGAGTCGACTCCCGCAAATGCGCGAGTCGACTCCCCCTTAGGAGCCGGCTCTGAAACTTACTCGAGTCGTCTCTAACCTTGGCACGCACCTAAAAATCATGCTATAACCGTGCCAAATGAGGAAAAATCACCTAATTGGGATCTGATTTGATGATCATTGAATAGAAACTCTATTTTAACCACATTCTAATCATCAAAATCAATTAATCTAGTGGAAACTCCCACTAGGATGGATCAATCACTCCTAATCCCCTTCTAAGCACACTAAACCTCTCTTCACTTAGGGGTTTTGTAAAAATGTCTGCTAATTGATTATCAGTACACACAAATTGGAGTGACACATCACCATTCAATACATGATCTCTTATGAAGTGATGTCTTATCTCAATGTGTTTAGTTCTTGAGTGTTGAATTGGATTTTTAGTTAGATTTATGGCACTTGTGTTATCACAATTAATGAGAATTTTATCTTGTTTAATGCCATAATCTTCTAATTGTTGTTTAATCCATAAGATTTGAGCACAACAACTCCCGGCTGCAACATATTCGGCTTCTGCAGTGGATAATGCAACCGAGTTTTGTTTCTTGCTAAACCATGAGATTAGGTTTTCTCCTAGAAATTGACAAGACCCGCTGGTACTTTTTCTATCAAGCTTACATCCAGCGAAGTCTGAATCTGTGTACCCTATTAAGTTTAGGCTAGATTCTTTAGAGTACCACAGCCCTATGTTCTTAGTTCCAATTAAGTATTTAAAGATTCTCTTAACTGCAGCTAGGTGTGATTCTTTAGGATTAGCCTGATATCTAGCACACATGCACACACTAAACATAATATCAGGCCTACTTGCAGTAAGATACAGTAAAGAACCTATCATACCTCTATAAAGTTTTTGATCTACAGATTTACCTGATTCATCTTGGTCTAACTTGCATGATGAGCTCATGGGGGTGCTGATTGACTTGTTTCCCTCCATATCAAACTTCTTGAGCATCTCCTTGATATATTTTGCTTGATTGATGAAGATGCCTCCTTCAGATATTTGAAGCCCTAGGAAGTAATTCAGCTCTCCCATCATGCTCATCTCAAACTCACTCTGCATCAAATCAGCAAACTCTTCGCAGAGGCGATTGTTAGTAGCACCGAAAATGATATCATCAACATAAATCTGTACTAATAACATATCTTTGTTTTGCTTTTTCAGAAATAATGTTGTGTCTACATTTCCCCTAGAGAATTCATGTTCTAATAGAAATTTACTAAGTCTCTCATACCATGCTCTAGGTGCTTGTTTTAGTCCATAAAGCGCTTTGTTCAGTTTATACACATGATTAGGGTATTGATGATTTTCAAAACCAGGAGGTTGTTCTACATACACCTCCTCATTAATAAACCCATTTAGAAAAGCACTTTTTACATCCATTTGATATAGCTTGAAGTCCTTAGAGCATGCATATGCTAATAGAAGTCTAATCGCCTCAAGTCTAGCTACGGGAGCAAAGGTTTCATCAAAATCTATGCCTTCTTCTTGATTATAACCCTTTGCTACTAGTCTAGCCTTATTCCTTATAACAATTTCATTTTCATCTAGTTTATTTTTATATATCCATTTTGTACCTATTATTGGATATTCAGAAGGTCTCTCTACTAGATCCCACACTTTGTTTCTAGTAAATTGGTTTAGTTCTTCTTGCATTGCATTTATCCAATTTACATCATTTTCGGCTTCTTCTATATGTTTGGGCTCAAAGTGTGAAACAAAAGCTAGATGGTTATTCAAATTTCTAAGAGATGCTCTAGTCCTAACCGGTTGTGATGGATCATCTAGAATTAGTTCCTTAGGATGCCCGTGAGCATACCTCCAAGCTTTAGTTAGCCCATGATCCACTATAGGCTCTTGGTTTGATGATTCTCCTTCAATCAACTTTTGATTACCATCTTGTAATCCCACCTCATCTATCTTTTCTTCAAGTATTTCAATATCATCATCAAGATTGGCTTTCTTACTAGAGGAGATGTCACTAGAGTCATCAAATACAACATGTATAGATTCTTCTATAACTAGTGTTCTTTTATTAAAGACTCTATAGGCTTTACTAGTTGTAGAATAACCTAAGAATATTCCTTCATCAGATTTAGGGTCAAATTTCCCTAGATTATCTTTCCCATTATTATGTACAAAACACCTACATCCAAAAACATGAAAATAGTTAACCTTTGGTTTTCTGTTTTTCCACAGTTCATAAGGTGTTTTCTTTATGATGGGTCTTAATAGAACTCTATTTAATATATGGCAAGAAGTATTAATGGCTTCTCCCCAAAAGTACTTAGGGAGGTTACTTTCACATAACATCGTTCTAGCCATTTCCTCTAGTGTTCTATTTTTCCTTTCCACAACTCCATTTTGTTGTGGTGTATTAGGTGCAGAAAAATTATGGGTTATCCCCTTTTTACTACAAAATTCATCAAATAATTGATTTTCGAATTCGGTACCATGGTCACTTCTAATGGCTATGACTGAAGACTCTCTAGCATTTGTTACTTCCTTATGGAACTTTTTAAACATGAAAAATGCTTGGTCCTTATGTGCTAGAAACATGACCCATGTGTACCTGGAGTAATCATCTACTATGACTAGACCATATTTATTTCCACCTAGGCTTGTTGTTCTAGTTGGACCAAATAGGTCCATGTGTAATAATTCTAGAGGCCTAGAGGTAGAGACACATTTTATGGGTTTAAAAGAATTCCTAGATTGTTTGCCAAATTGACATGCTTCACAGATTTTGTTCTTTTCAAATTTTAACTTTGGCAAACCTATCACGGAATCTCTTTTAACTAATTTAGTTATTGTGTCCATGCTTGCATGACCTAACTTACGGTGCCATAACCAACTAGCATCATTATCTTTAGTTTCATTAACAACTAAACATTGGTTATGTTTTGCAAGGTCTTCTAGGTCTACCACATATACATTTCCACGTCTAATCCCTTTAAAAACTAAACTATTATCATTAGTATTTGTTATAATGCATAGTGATGGTTTAAACATAACATCATATCCTTTGTCACATAATTGACTAATGCTTAACAAGTTATGCTTAAGATCATCAACATATCTAACATTATCTATAAAAGTAGAAGGGGTGATTTGAACTTTACCAATACCAATGATGTGACCTTGGTTGTTGTCTCCAAACGTCACAGCACCTCCCTTCTTAGCTTCAAGGGTGAAAAATTGGTCTTTATCACCCGTCATGTGCCTTGAGCAGCCACTATCCAAATACCAGCAATTTTTGTTGACCTTGGCTGCAAGACACTCCTACACAAGCAAATCATGTCATCTTAGGTACCCAAGTTTTCTTGGGTCCTTCATGGTTAGTCAAGTTGGTTCCTTTTGGAATCCATACCCTTTTAATTTTTCTTTTAGTTTTACTTTTCCTAAAATTACATACATTTGCTTTATGGCCTACTGTACCACAACAAAAACAGGTTATTTTCTTAGTTTTTGTTTCCCCAACTTTAACAAAGAAGTTACTAAGAAGTTTTTGTTTATTTTTCGGTTTATATCCTAAATCGGCTTTATTAAACACTGCACGTTGACTATTTAGTATCATGTTTAATTTTTCAAAACTATAGGTAAATCTTTCAACTAAGGGTTTGTATTTGTTAAGTTCTTTAGTTAGTGTCTGATTTTCGGCTTTTAGATCATTAAGTTCTTTAGTAAGATCCTTATCTAAGGTTTGTTTATATTTTTTAAGTTCTGAAAATTCCTTAGTTAGTTTTTCATTTTCTTTAGTTAAGGTGTTGGTCTTTTGAGTTAAAAGTTGGTTGCTTGTTTTAAGTTCTATATTTTCTTTGGTGATTAAATCCTTATCCTTAACTAATTTATCGTATTTATGTAGGTATGATTGATTAGTTATTTTCAGTTCTTTATTCTTAAGATTTATAGCCTTATATTCTACCATTAATTCATTAAATGCATCATAAAGTTCATCGAAAGAAAAATCAGGATGCGTGTCGGAAGTTACCTCGTTTTCGTTGGCCATGAAACAGAAATTGGCCTTCTCTTCTTGTTCATCATCTGATAAGGAGGATGATGAGTCGGAGTCCGATAGGGTAGTCACAAGTGCCTTTTTCTTCTTGTACTTACTCTCCTTCTTCAGTAAGGGGCACTCTGCTCTTATGTGACCCGGCTTCTTGCACTCGTAACAGCCAATCCCCTCATTTTCCCTTTCCTTACCTTTGTCCTTCCGGTAGGAATTTGAGGGGCCTCTCCTTTGATGATAGGACTTCTTGTGGTTGATGAATTTCTTGAACTTGCGCACAAGAAGAGCCTCACCACCATCTTCCTCATCTTCTTCTTCTTCGCTGCTGCTGCTGCAAGACAAGTCCTTGTTAGAAGAAGTAGATTTAAGGGCTATTACCTTTTTCTTATGGGAGGACTCTTCCTCGTTGTGTTGTTTCATGGTGAGCTCGTGCGTCATGAGGGATCCAAGAAGCTCCTCAAGTGGTAGCTTGTTGATGAGAATGCAAAATGTCATATTTTTCTTTCTTAATGTTTAGTCTTTTATACTTATTTTGTGCCTAAATGTACTCATTATTCTTATATTTTGATTTAGGATGCAAATGGAAGCGTTAAGTACAAAACGAAGCTAATTGGATGATTTTGGACAGTTTCGATATTGCTTCGTAATTTAAGCATAACTTTTTCATCCGAGCTCTGATTGAGATGATTCAAGATGCTGTGGAAAGCCAAGAAAACGCTCTACAACTTTTATGTTTTGAGTTTTGATAGATACTGACTTTATCAAGGTCAAAATTGATCTCGAAGTTGCTGCACGTCCTTAGCCTGCAATACGTGGATTTGACTCGGTCAATTTTCAGAAGTTTCCAGATTTGATGCACGAAAATCCTAGCTGGAAACACCACTTTCCCAGTTATATTAGGACTTTATTTTATTTTTCGTAATTAGTCAGATTTGAATATTTGTTAGGAGATTTTTTTGGAAGGGATAAAGGTGAAAGAAAGGGGGCTGAAAAGGGGGCTCTTTCTCTTTTCTCTTGGAGGACTCCTCTTTCTCTTTTCTCCTTGGAAGTTTGCATCCATGGCTCTGCGTGGCTAAAG